>NC_135813.1:82113893-82353893 GCF_964213995.1 Mustelus asterias | reverse complement strand
ATGTGACTGCATGTGTCTGTGTGTCTGCATGTGACTGCGTGTGACTGCATGTGACTGCATGTGACTGCATGTGTCTGCGTGTGTCTGTGTGTCTGCATGTGACTGCATGTGTCTGCGTGTGTCTGTGTGTCTGCATGTGACTGCGTGTGTCTGCATGTGTCTGCGTGTGTCTGCGTGTGTCTGTGTGTCTGCATGTGACTGCATGTGTCTGCATGTGTCTGCGTGTGTCTGTGTGTCTGCATGTGACTGCGTGTGTCTGCATGTGTCTGCGTGTGTCTGTGTGTCTGCATGTGACTGCATGTGTCTGCGCGTGTCTGCGCGTGTCTGCGTGTGTCTGTGTGTCTGCATGTGACTGCGTGTGTCTGCATGTGTCTGCGTGTGTCTGCGCGTGTCTGCGCGTGTCTGCGTGTGTCTGTGTGTCTGCATGTGACTGCGTGTGTCTGCGCGTGTCTGCGCGTGTCTGCGTGTGTCTGTGTGTCTGCATGTGACTGCGTGTGTCTGCATGTGTCTGCGTGTGTCTGTGTATGTCCGCATGAGTCTCTAGCCCTGCCCATTTGTCAGGAGAAGAGTAGACAAGAGAAACGTGGGCAGAACGAGACGTTGGAACACCCACCGGCCACGGGGGAGCTTCCCTCGATGCTCACGACGGAGCTGGGGTTTCCTTCCAAGTTGCTTCCCACGTGAGTCATGACCTTGTCGACCATTCCAATCAATCCACTCACAACAGTCGCAGACTGTGGGGGGAGGGCGGGGGGAATAAAACAAAGAATTAAAATGCTGCACTTGCCCTGCACTGAGCTTTAAACAACTCTCGCTGCATTGGAATCAAAACTGTAACACTGAGCGAGAAACAGTCAATAATGGAAATAACTACAATTAAATGAAGATAAATATTGGGCTGGAGATCCGGTGAGGTGGTGACTGAGTCGGACTGACACTCGGCTGAAGAGCTCCAGGCGATCCTATCTCGCAGCGCTATGGGCCGAGTGCAGCAAGGTGGGATTAGAAAGGACACCTGGCTGTCCTTGAGCTAGTATGGACAAGATGGGCCAAATGGCCTTCTTCTGTGCTGAAACTTTTCAGTGGTTCACAGTAACTTCTCTTCTCAACCAGAATCAGGGAGATTGTTCCTCAGAACCCGCTATGGGTCCTCGTCTGTACACTCCAGTGAGAATAGATTTTTATATTCCAAACTGCACCCAATCAAACGACCAACTTTCCTTTGAATTCATGGATTTTTAAAAATCCCAACTTCCTTTTTCATAACAATATGTTTTAATGGAGAACAAACCAGGAGTTTAGTTATTTGTTGGTCTCCGGTGGCTTTTGAACAATTGCTGACCTTCTCTGAATCTTCGAGTGGGATTTTCCAGTCACGCTCGCCCCAAGACTGGAAAGCGTCCTTCCTAATCCCACCTTGCTGCACCCGGCCCATAGCCCTGCAGCTTCCAACACTTAAGATGCAAATCCAAATATTTAGAACCATAGAATCATAGAATCCTCACAGTGCAGACAGAGGCCATTCGGCCCTTCGAGCCCATCGTGCACGACAACAATTCCACCTAGGCCCTTTCCCCATAACCCCACATATTTACTCTGCTAAACCCCCAGCACTATAGCTTACATTAACTTTGGCCAATCCACCTAACCAGCACATCTTTCGGACTGTGGGGGAACCTGGAGCACCCGGAGGAAACCCAGGGAGACATGGGGAGAACGTGCAGACTCCACACAGACAGTCACCCAAGATCGGAATTGAACCCGGGTCCCTGGCGCTGTGAGGCAGCAATGCTAATCACTGTGCCACCGTACTTTGTAAAAGAGTTTAGGGTCTCTGCCTCCACCACCAACTCGGGCAGTGAATTCCAGACACCCACCACCCTCTGCGTGTAAAAGTTCCTACTCATGTCCCCTCTACACCTACTGCCGCTTATCTTGAATCTATGTCCTCTGGTTCTAGAATTCTCCACCAAGCAAAACAATGTTATCCTGTCCACTCTATCTCTTCCCCTGCTAATTTCGTACATCTTTATCAAGTCAGCCCTCAGCCTTCTTTGTTCCAAGGAAAATAACCCCAACATCTCCAATCTCTCCTCAGAGCTCATAGATGGTGAAAGACCCTACAGAAATTAAAATTCTGCCTTTGGTGCAGTGTCTCACTCTCCAAAGATTTCAAACACGGACTTTTGTCGGTGGGTCCCAATGCCATTCTATTCTCCAATCTTTGACAAATGTCACAAATCTCCCAAACTGCATCAGTCCAGATGTTAAACCCTGGAGGGAAGTGAAAGAGGCACTGCTCCAAACCCCGGAGTGACCACCCCACCAACACACACCAAAACCATACATACCTCAGCTGGCCCACTCCAACTCGGCAAGGCCAGAACTTCACCAACTGTCTGGAGAAAGTTCTAGAAAAACAACAAAACAATTCAGTTAGATATTACCACCATTGCCAAGGATGTCATGCTCTGTGCCAGACCCTACCCAGCACAACATCTGGAGGTGGTGGCGACAGCAGATTGCCTGTGACACCAGGGGAGACTTTTGAACATTAAAGACTTGACTCCACAAGAGTCAAGTTATTCATTCACGGGGATGTGGGTGTCGCTGGCTGGGTCAGCATTTATTGCCCATCCTTAACTGCCCTCCATTTCAGATACTGCGGATCTGGAGTCACATGTAGGCCAGACCGGGTAAGGATGGCAGATTTCCTTCCCTAAAGGACATTAGTGAAGCAGATGGGTTTTTACAACAATCGACAATGGTTTCATGGTCATCAGTAGGCTTTTCATTCCAGATTTTTATTGAATTCAAATTTCACCATCTGCCGTGGTGAGATTTGAACCCCAGTCCCCAGATCTTGCCTGGGGTCTCTGGATTACTAATCCAGTGACAATAACACTACGTTACCTTAGAATACACCAACACACTGCAGCAACAACAACAACTTGCATTTATATAGTGTCTTTAGCACTGTAAACTATCCCGAGGTGCTTTACTGGATCATTATCAAACAAGACTTGACCCTGAACCACATGAAGAGATTATCGGACAGGTAAAGAGGTGGGTCTTATGGAGTAGCTTTAAGGAGCAAGTACAAGTGAAGAGATGAGGTGGTTAAGGCAGCAGGTTTCAGAGGTTCGAGTCAGGGCAGCTGGAGGCACAGCCGTCAATGACCCAGTGATTACATCCGGAGATGTTCCAAATGGACTGAATTGGAAAGACAGAGAGACCTGGAGGAAATGACAGAAATAGGGAGGGAGAAGCTCATGGAGGGATTTGAAAACAAGATCATACCAGACAGGGTGACAATGGAGGTCGGTGAACATAGAAGGAGCTGGACAATGGAGGATTGCCGTGAGTTTTGAATGAGTTAAGTTTACAGAGGATGCAAGACGGATACAGCAAGGAATAGCTCTGATGAAGGGTTATCCAGACTTGAAACATTGGCTCTATTCTCTCTCCACAGAAGCTGTCAGACCCGCTGAGATTTTCCAGCATTTTCAGTTTTTGTTGGAAGAGTTGTTTAAGAGGAGCTGATAGGGTGGATGCTGCGAGGCTGTGTCCAATCCCTGGGGAGTCTGGAACTAAAGCTCATAGTCTCAGATTCAGAGGTTGGTCATTTAGGACTGAGATGGGGAGAATTTGTGAATCTATGAAATTCTCCATCCCAAAGAGCTGTGGATACTCAAGGATTGACTGGGATCAGTGGCAGCTTGGATACTGAGGGGATTAAGGATATTGAGGGAAGGTGAACTTGATGTAGAACATCAGCCATGATCTTATTGAATGGTGCAGGAGGCTTGAGGGGCTAAGTGGCCAACTCCTGCTCCCATTCCTAATGTTCTGATGGGTTTTATTAACAATCAGCACATTCCATTTGCTTTGATGGTATTTCACAAACTTTGTCAACTTCAATTTCATTCGTTGCACTGATGGAATGTGACCTCTCGCCCTCCAGCACAGAATACCAGAAAATGGCCCAACAAAATCTCCTCTCGCTCCCTCATTCCCATTTCCTAATGAGACATCAACCCCAGCTTCTTGTCAGAAAGTTCTCAGTTAGCCCAAAGCAGCCTCAATCTCTGGCTGCTTCATCCAAATGTTAAAGAAAGAAGCTGACTTTGGATGGTGTGATGACTTCAGCCAGGACAATGAGGTTGGCTTGCTGGAGGATGAACTACCTGATGAGTCCTAACTTATGGTTAAATCAGGGAGCCTCATGCTCCTTATTTAAAGCAGGTGTGTCAGACTCCCAGCCTGCATTCAGCAGGGAGCAACTGGAGAGCTGGCTGTGTACAGATGTATGGTGTAAATAAAGTAACTTGGTGACGGGACTTTAACCTCAGTGGAGTTATTACAGATGGAAAGAATGAATGTTGAATAGAAACCTATAAAATTCTAACAGGGTTAGACAGGGTAGATTCAGAAAGAATGTTCCCAATGGTGGGGGAGTCCAGAACTAGGGGTCATAGTTTGAGGATAAGGGGTAAACCTTTTAGAACTGAGGTGAGGAGAAATTTCTTCACCCAGAGGGTGGTGAATGTGTGGAATTCACTCCCACAGAATGTAGTTGAGGCCAAAACATTGTGTGATTTTAAGAAGAAATTAGATATGCTATAATATCCCAGCCCCATAAACCATTAGATATGGTACATGGGACTGAGATATTATAGCAATTATTGAAACATGGCTAAGGGAGGGACAGGACTGGCAGCTCAATGTTCCAGGGTACAGATACCATAGAAAAGATAGAACAGGTGGTAAGAGAGGAGGGGGAGTTGCACTTTTGATTAGGGAAAACATCTCGGCCGTACTGAGAGGGGATATATCCGAGGGTTCAGCCACTGAGTCTATATGGGTAGAACTGAGAAATAAGAAGGGGGAAATCACTTTGATAGTGTTGTACTATAGGGCCCTAAATAGTCGTAGGGAAATTGAGGAGCAAATATGTAAGGAGATTACAGATAGCTCCAAGAAAAATAGGGTGGTAATAGTCGGAGATTTTAACTTTCCCAACATTGACTGGGACAGCCATAGTACTAGAGGGTTGGATGGAGAGAAATTTGTTGAGTGTATTCAGGAGGAATTTCTCATTCAGTATGTGGATGGCCCGACTAGAGAGGGGGCAAAACTTGACCTCCTCTTGGGAAATAAGGAAGGGCAGGTGACAGAAGTGTTGGTGAGGGATCACTTTGGATCATAATTTTATTAGTTTTAAGATAGCTATGGAGAATGATAGGTCTGGCCCAAAAGTTAAAATTCTAAATTGGGGCAAGGCCAATTTTGATGGCATCAGGCAGGAACTTTCAAAAGTTAATTGGGGGAATCTGTGGGAAGGCAAAGGGACATCTGGTAAGTGGGAGGCTTTCAAAAGTGTGTTAACCAGGGTTCAGGGTAAGCACATTCCTCTTAGAGTGAAGGGCAAGGTTGGCAGAAGTCAAGAACCCTGGATGACTCAGGATACTGAAGCCCTGGTCAAGAAGAAGAAAGAGGTACATGACATGCATAGGCAGCTGGGATCAAGTGAATCCCTTGAAGAGTATTGGGGGTGTAGGAGTAGAGTTAAGAGATAAATCAGGAGGGCAAAAAGGGGACACGAGATTGTTTTGGCAGATAAGCCAAAGGAGAATCCAAAGAGCTTCTACAAATACATAAAGGGCAAAAGAGTAACAAATGAGAGAGTAGGGCCTCTTAAGGATCAACAAGATCATCTATGTGCAGATCCACAAGAAATGGGCGAGATCCTAAATGAATATTTCTCATCAGTATTTACAATTGAGAAAAGCATGGATGTCAGGGAACTTGGGGAAATAAATAGTGATGTCTTGAGGAGTGTACATATTACAGGGAAGGAGGTGCTGGAAGTCTTAAAGTGCATCAAGGTAGATAAATCCCCGGGACCTGATGAAGTGTATCCCAGGACTTTGTGGGAGGCTAGGGAGGAAATTGCGGGTCCCCCAGCAGAGATATTTGAATCATCGATAGTCACGGGTGAGGTGCCTGAAGATTGGAGGGTGGCAAATGTTGTGCCTTTGTTTAAAAAGGGCTGCAGGGAAAAGCCTGGGAACTACAGGCCAGTGAGCCTCACATCTGTGGTGGGTAAGTTGTTGGAAGGTATTTTGAGAGACAGGATCAACAGGCATTTAGAGATGCAAGGACTGATTAGGGACAGTCAGCATGGCTTTGTGAGTAGAAAATCATGTCTCACAAATTTGATTGAGTTTTTTGAAGGGGTAACCAAGAAGGTAGATGAGGGCAGTGCAGTTGATGTTGTCTACATGGACGTTAGCAAGGCCTTTGACAAGTACCACATGGTAGGTTGTTCCATAAGGTTAAATCTCACGAGATCCAGGGTGAGATAGCTAAATGGATACAAAATTGGCTTGATGACAGAAGCCAAAGGGTGGTTGTAGAGGGTTGTTTTTCAAACTGGAGGCCTGTGACCAGCAGTGTGCCTCAGGGATCAGTGCTGGATCCACTGTTATTTGTCATTTATATTAATGATTTGGATGAGAATATAGGAGGCATGGTTAGTAAGTTTGCAGATGACCCAAGATTGATGGCATAGTGGACAGTGAAGAAGGTTATCTCCAATTGCAATGGGATCTTGATCAATTGGGCCAGTGGGCTGATGAATGGGATGAAGTTTAATTTAGATAAATGCGAGGTGATGCATTTTGGTAGATTGAACCAGGGCAGGACTTACTCAGTTAGTGGTAGGGCATTGGGGAAAGTTACAGAACAAAACGATCTAGGGGTACATGATCATAGCTCCTTGAAAGTGGAGTCACAAGTGGACAGAGTGGTGAAGAAGGCATTCAGCATGCTTGGTTTCATTGGTCAGAACTTTGAATACAGGAGTTGGGATGTCTTGTTGAAGTTGTTCAAGATATTGGGAAGGCCACACTTGGAATACTGTGTACAGTTCTGGTCACCCTATTATAGAAAGGATATGATTAAACGAGAAAGAGTGCGGAAAAGATTTACTAGGATGCTACTGGGACTTGATGGTTTGAGTTATAAGGAGAGGCTGGATAAACTGGGACTTTTTTTCCTGGAGCATAGGAGGTTTAGGGGTGATCTCATAGAGGTCTATAAAATAATGAGGGGCATAGATCAGCTAGATAGTCAATATCTTCTCCCAAAGGTAGGGGAGTCTAAAACTAGGGGGCATAGGTTTAAGGTGAGAGGGGAGAGATACAAAAGGGTCCAGAGGAGCAATTTTTTCACACAGAGGGTGGTGAGTTTCTGGAACAAGCTGCCAGAGGTAGTAGTGGAGGTGGATACAATTTTGTCTTTTAGAAAGCATTTAGACAGTTACATGGGTAAGATGGGTATCGAGGGATCTGGGCCAAATGCGGGCAATTGGGACTCGCTTAGGGGTTTAAATAAAAGGGCGGCATGGACAAGTTGGACTGAAGAGCCTGTTTCCATGCTGTAAACCTCTATGACCTATGACTCTATGTAGCTCTTGGGGCTAAAGGGATCAAGGGATATGGGGAGAAGAGAGGAATCAGGATATTGAATTTGATGATCAGCCGTGATCAAAATGAATGGCGGAGCAGGCTCGAAGGGCCAAATGGCCGACTCCTGCTTCTAGTTTCTATGTATCTTTCATTGCAACAGTGACTACATTATGTTTCTATGAATCTTTTCTTTCATCAAGAAGAGGGGTACAGATGTCGCCACTAACCGTGTGATTATTAATTAGCAAAGGAGCCTTACCTTAGTCAGGTTGGATGCAGTTTGATGTTGCAGAGTTTCATTGGGAAGATCTAAAGACGATTCGAGGAAATCATCCGTCGTGACGGGATACTGAAATGTCTCTGTTCCCTCTTTGGGACTGACTGTGTCGGGGGAATAACTCTTTGTAGACAGCTGGAAAGAACGGAGAACATTTTGATGTGATTGTACCACCAACACTTCACTCAAATGCCCCCGATCTGATCTCGGAAACGGTTCAGGGAAGAACTGAAATTCTGGTGTTGGACACTTACAGACGGGTCTGTCGTTGCGAAGCTCGAATCCAACTCCCTCGGGGGTGGCATGGATGCTCTCTGAGTTGGACAAAGAGGGAGACCTGGGGAGAGAGCACAGACACATTCGTCCATGGTTTGCCATTATTTCTTTGAATGTTTTATTACTCATCATTTTCTGGTCATTTCCGGCAGCTAAAATGGTGAATAAAAAGCCACAATCCGCCTCAGAGAAGAACACTTTCCATCAGAAAACATTTTCATTGAGATACCACCTCATACGACCACCTGATGTCACAGAGCATTCTACAGCAAATGATGCTTTTCCCAATTTGTAATCAGTGTTGTAATCATAGAATCATAGAATCCCTGCAGTTCAGGAGGAGGCCATTCGGCCCATCAAGTCTGCACCGACTCTCTGACAGAGCATCTTACCCAGGCCCTATCCCTGTAACCTCACATCTTTACCCCGCTCATCCCCCTGGCATACAAACATAGAAACATAGAAACTAGAAGCAGGAGTCGGCCATTCGGCCCTTCGAGCCTGCTCCGCCATTCATTTCGATCATGGCTGATCATCGAATTCGATATCCTGATCTCCCCCTTCCCCCCATATCCCTTGATCCCTTTAGTCCCAAGAGCTAAATCTAATTTCTTCTTGAAATCACACAGCGTTTTGACCTCAATTACTTTCTGTGGTAGTGAATTCCACACATTCACCAGAAAGTGAAAAAATGTCTCCTCACCTCAGTTTTGAAAGGTTTGTCTCTTATTCTCAAACTATGACCCCTAGTTTTGCATTCCCCCACAACCTACACATCTGGGAACACTAAGCGGCAATTTAGCAAGGCCAATCCACCTAACCCCGCACAGCTTTGGACTGTGGGAGGAAGCCGGAGCACCCGGAGGAAACCCACGCAGACACGGGGAGAACATGCAAACTCCACACAGTGACCTGAGGCCAGAATTGAACCCAGGTAGACTGGCGCCATGAGGCAGCAGTGCTAATCACTGTGCCACCGTGCTGTAGTGGGCGCAGGTCTTTGAGAAATCCTGAGGCGGTGACAGGCGCTATATAAATGTAGGCTTACCTGTGGTGGCATTGTAGTACAGCTGAACCTCGTGTGGCGTGAGCTCACGCTCCCAGATCACAAACTCGTCGAAGGATCCTGTCACGTACTGACCGTAGGACTGCTCGTCCTTGGTGAAATGCACCTGGTTCGTGGACTGACTTTCATAATCCAGGGCCTGCTTCCCATAAGTGTCGTTGATGCTGAACGTCCCATTGACATAAATCTTCAGACCACCTCCAGGCGACCAGGTGAACAGGATGTGAGTCCATTCAGGCCCTGCGAAGCAGCGAGCTGACATGAATCCCGTCACAAAGTTCCGCAGCTCCATACCCAAGCCTTTATTATTCTGTGGCTTTTCAAAACTTTACTCTGGCTTTACTTTCAGCTTTACAGCCGAGTTTACTGCTCTGAGACAGACATTGCCCAGGAGTTAATACTTTGCAAACCAGGGAGTCTGGAGGTTCAGAGTTTTTAACTTATTTATGATCACACAAGGTCAATGTACACGTTGGTGAGGGATTGTGCATGGAAACACACAACTACATTGCATGCATTGTCAGAAACACTCCTCCCCAGAGAGTCATAGAGGTTTACAGCATGGAAACAGGCCCTCTTGCCCTATAATAGGGTGACCCAGAACTGTACACACTTCTGGTCACCCGATTATAGAAAGGATATAATTAAACTCGAAAGAGTGCAGAAAAGACTTACTAGGATGCTGCCGAGACTTGATGGTTTGAGTTATAAGAAGAGGCTGGATAGATTGGGACTCTTTTCCCTGGAGCGTAGGAGGCTGAGGGGTGACCTTATAGAGGTCTATAAAATAATGAGGGGCATAGACAAGGTAGATAGTCAATATCTTTTCCCAAAGGTAGGGGAGTCTAAAACTAGAGGGCACAGGTTTAAGGTGAGAGGGGAGAGATACAAAAGTGTCCAGAGGGGCAATGTTTTCACACAGAGGGTGGTTGGTGAATGTCTGGAACAAGCTGCCAGAGGTAGTAGTAGAGGCGGGTACAGTTTTGTCTTTTAAAAAGCGTTTAGATAGTTACATGGGTAAGATTGGTATAGAGGGATATGGGCCAAATGCGGGCAATTGGGATTAGCTTAGGGGTTCAAAAAAAAAGGGCGGCATGGACAAGTTGGGCCGAAGGGCCTGTTTCCATGCTGTAAACCTCTATGGCACAACTTGTCCATGGCACCCTCTTTTCACCATTAAACTAGTCCCGATTGCCGGCTTTTCTATATACAACATTCTATAACAACGTTCAAGAGGCATCTGGATAGGTACATGAATAGGCAGGGAATGGAGGTATATGGACCACTTAGAGGCAAGAAAATATTAGATTAGAGAGGCATCTGTGTCAGCACAGACTTGATGGGCTGAAGGGCCTGTTCCTGTGCTGTACTGTTCTTTGTTGTTTGTACACCTGCACGAGAAAACAGATTTGCGATAGAGGGGGTTGCGAACAACGAGAGTTGGCTGCAAGCACATTTCCGAAGGTGGAAAATAAACTGATTACAAGGATATGCACAGTAACAGCTGGGCGCTCACTAATGTAGAGACAATCCCTCTGTCATTCCAACAATACTCAATCCAGGGCAGTGGAAAAGAAATCCCAAATGCAACATTGCTTAAAAACCAACTCTGAAGTCGCATTAACACAATTTCTCATCCCTCGCTTCTCAAATAGCCGCGCTTCATGTGATTTACCTTCGCACAGTTTAAATAAATCCTTCTTTCCCCTGCTGGACTCTATAAAAACATTAACATTAATTAAAGCGCAGAAACACTGCCAACATTCCTCAGTGGAAAACTGAGATGCTGAATGGCAGGGAAAAGTCAAATGTACGTTGTGTATACAGAAAACCGATGTGGAGGCATTAATCTTGCTGCGTTCCAGCTAAACCCCTGACTGAATTGACTGCCTTGGAATCCATTTCAGACATTTGTTCTCCTGTGTGTTTCACTGTCAATTAGCACCAGTTGCTGCTCTGTTCTCTTCCTGAGTCATTTGTCATCATTCTCCCAGGTCCTTCAGGAAGCCAATCACACGGCTGATTTGTAAATGTGACTGTGTGGCATGAGCCAGGTGTGGCAGTGATTAATAGCTCAACGGGAAAGATTACACTCACACAGCAATAATTAAAATAATTAGAATAAAATGTGGGACTAACTTTGGCCATTGTCACTCCCCGACTAATGTTCCCCGGAACACAAGGATTTCAGTGAACAGATTCAGCCCCTTGAGTCTATTCACGGAGATCATAGCTGACCTCATAGAATCATAGAATCCCTACAGTGCAGAAGGAGGCCATTCGGCCCATCAAGCCTGCACCGACAACTTTCTCATCCAGGACCTATCCCTGTAACCCCACATATTTACCCTATTAATTCCCCCTGACACTAAGGGGCAATTTAGCATGGACAATCCACCTATCCTGCACATCTTTGGAATGTGGGAGGAAACCGGAGCACCCGGAGGAAACCCACACAGACACGGGGAGAACGTGCAAACTCCATCCAGATAGTGACCCAATGTTGGAATCCAACCCGTGCCCCCCGTGATCTGCATCTGAACCAAATACCTTATTTCAATATCCTGCAAGACCCTAACTCAACAAGGATCTACTGATGACTGTCCTTAACATTTTCAATTGCTGCCAATAAAGCAATGTTTTCCCTGAGGCTCAGGTGTTTCAACACTCTAATGGATTTCTGGGTCTTGGACAAGTCCAAACATCCTTTAGCCTGTTGAAAGACCTGAGCCCCATGGAAATAAATGTTTGAGTGACAGCTCTGCCTCTCTGATCTATGCTGTCCATTTCACAATGATTATTTACACAAGGTGAAGAGGTTTCAAATGCTTGCTGTTTCAGTGATCCATACTTTAAAAGATGTGGATGATTTTTATTGATCGGGAGTAAAATGGAGTTTCTTTTAAAGAAAGTGGAAATTTATCAACAAACAACTTTGTAAAAAATATTTTTACACATCCTACTGTCACTACAGCATCCATTGTTCCTATTCAGTGTATAATAGGTGAACAGGCATGGTGGTACCATAGCTTAGCATGGGGGGTAGAGAAGGTTATAATTTGGCATGAGAGGCCATGGGGTTCTCGGGGGCACAGCTTAGCATGAGGGATATGAGGAGGACAAGGGGGTGGGTAGGGCATGGATAGGGCAGGGGGAGAATGTGGATGGGTTTGGGCGTGTGAGCAGTGAGGGCTATTATAACACAGCACTGAGGGGGTGGGGGCACAACTTTTGGCAGCCCTTGTGGATGGCTCTGGAGTTTTTCCCATGGCAGCTGACCCAACTGCAATCTGCTCCCATATCCGCCCCACCCACTCTCCCCCTCCCCTCATCCCATCCCAACCCCAGATTGTGATTGGAACATTCCCAACTCCTACTACCCACCTCAAGGACACAAATCCAGCCCCTTATGTCTGTTTTAGACCCATTGATAGAGATTGATCACTGTGATTGGTCAATTACTCCGCTATCACTGGATCATGTGACTACCTGATTGGGAGAAGGTGAGCCAGGGGGATTGGGGTCTCACATCCCAGTGTTTCCCTGTTCCCAGGGAATCCACAGCAAATACTGACAAGCTTCTGGGAAAGCCTTGTCCTAACTTGGAAGAGATAGTCTAAGCAACCCAAAGAAAAAGAACAAAGAACAAAGAAAATGAGAGCACAGGAACAGGCCCTTCAGCCCTCCAAGCCTGCACTGACCATGCTGCCCATGTGACCTCAAACCCCCTACCCTTCCGGGGACCATATCCTTCTATTCCCATCCTATTCATGTCATTTTTCAAGACGCCTCTTAAAACTCACTGTCGTATCCGCTTCCACTCTCTCCCCCGTCAGCGAGTTCCAGACACCCACCACCCTCTGTGTAAAAAAACTTGCTTCGTACATCTCCTTTAAACATTGTCTTCATTAGGAAATATTGGGGAATGTCAGCAAACTGCAGCAGGAACACGAATAAATCAATAAGTGGGGACCACGGATCAATCCAAAAGAGGCCAGTCAATAACTCCGAGAGATCCCAGTGGCTGCAGAAGTTATTGGAAAACCTGTATCATTGGGGAAAATGCCAACAGCCCGTAACTCAAAGGACACTTAAAGCGAGGGGCCACAAACGTACAGAATCAGAGGGGGGAAACATTTCTTAAGCCATGACCTACCTGGGGGACTTATCATCGCTTTCCATTTCCATGAAGTCTTTCTGGTGTAAAACTCAATGTAGCCTCCGTCAACATTCGCGTAGATAGAGAATCCGTTCGACAGCACCTTCCCACCAGAGGCAGTGGCGGAACGCGAATGTCTCTCTAGGTTCTTCCAGAAGAAGGAGAAGGTGACACCTGAGGGGAGGTTGGACAATGTTTAAAGCTGCAGTAATAATAAGCAGGAGGTGGAAACTGCAATCGCTCTGTGCTTGAGACGGAGGCTGGGGAGGTGGTGGGGGGTTGAGGAATTGGAAGGTGCAGGGAGGGGAAAGGAATGGGGCTGATCTCAAGCGGCACTGAGGACATTCATTCCAGCCATTGGATGTTTCCAAATGTTGTCGGTTCAAATCCCACTCTAAAACATCCTGAACCTAATCTGGTTACTTATGAAGCAAAAACGGTCATTAAAAAAACCCAACCAATGGCTCCTGCCTCCCTAACCCTGGACAATATTTATCACTCAACAAACCTCAGTGAAAAAAAAATTGCCCAGCATTACCCCTGTGGGATCTTGCTGTGCGCACGTTGGTTGCTGCCTACTCTACTTTGCAGCGGTGCCTTGTTTCAAAAAAGTGTTTGGGGCCATTCTGAGGTTTTGGGAGTTGCTGTAGGAATGCAATTGAGACCAACCTGCCTCACTGCATTGTGTTGGATCACTGATGCAGGAGTTTTTGTAACTTCCAAAGTGTAGGTAAGTTCCACCAGAATCCCCGTTAACATAGATTCCCTTGTTGACAACTCCCTCGACAATATCTGAAAAAGAGAAACAGTTTACAAATTGATTATTGGTGACTGAATCAATGATAAAGAATTGCCAACCTCCCTGGATGTCCCAGGAATTAAAGATTAATCTCTCGGACACTCCCAAGTAATCGAGAAAAAACCACCTTTACTAGTTAAAGAAAGAGTTTGAGATGGACAAAGGCGCTATTCGACATTCACAATTCATCCAATCGGATAACTAGAAGTCTATTTGCTTTCTGATTGGCTGAGGAAGTGGACACTGCAAGGATGGACCAATAGTGGGAGTCTGGCGGTGGGGCAGTTGGCTTTCATGGGATGATCCCTTCGGGAATATGTCAATGCTTGGCAACGCTAACTCTTAGGGTGGAATCCTATGGCCGTCCATGCCGGCGGGATTTTCCAGTCCCGCTGCAGTGAATGGAGGATTGGCTGAGTGCCAAATTTTCCATCCTCGCTGGCAGTGGCAGCAGAGTGTGAATGGGTGGCAAGATCACGCCCATAGAGTCAAACTGTTGAAGAGGGAATTGCATCTTTTGCAGCAATATTGTGCAGCTCTGCAGTTAAACCATGCAGACGGTGCAACAGAATTTGCAGCTGGGATATAGTTATACAACTGACCCTGATATTCCATTCCAATCTCTCCGCGTACCTAGCAGTGCGTTATCATAGAAATCATAGAAACCCTACAGTGCAGAAGGAGGCCATTCGGCCCATCGAGTCTGCACCGACCACAATCCCACCCAGGCCCTACCCCCACATATTTACCCGCTAATCCCTCTAACCTACGCATCTCAGGACTTTAAGGGGCAATTTTTAACCTGGCCAATCAACCTAACCCGCACATCTTTGGACTGTGGGAGGAAACCGGAGCACCCGGAGGAAACCCACGCAGACACGAGGAGAATGTGCAAACTCCACACAGACAGTGACCCGAGCCGGGAATCGAACCCAGGACCCTGGAGCTGTGAAGCAGTAGTGCTAACCACTGTGCTACCGTGCCGCCCCATTATGGCAGACCGTTATGGTAGACTGCTGTCTGCTTCCAAAGCCAGTAATTCCTGGAAAAGGCCATTCACTAGTCAGGGGCTTACAACTTGAGGGAGGCCACTCCACATCAAGCGTGGCTGACCAGGAGTCTCTTGCTCTTACCGCCAGCCATTGGTTTGTTTATTTATTTGTTATTGTTACAAGTAGGCTTACATTAACACTGCAATGAAGTTATTGTGAAAATCCCCTAGTTGTCACACTCCGGCGCCTGTTCGGGTACACTGAGGGAGAATTTAGCACGGACAATGCACCTAACCGGCATGTCTATCAGACTGTCAGAAGAAACGGGAGCACCCAGAGGAAACCCACGCAGACACGGGGAGAATGTGCAAACTCCACACAGACGGTGACCCAAGCCGGGAATCGAACCCGGTTCTCTGGCGCTGTGAGGCAGCGGTGTTAACCACTGTGCTGCCCCATTGGATGTTTGGAAGGATTCTTCAGCTTGATACCCAACCTGTTATGGACGCACCTTCCTTGGCCGTCAAGTCCTGGGGTGGGACTCGAACCCGGAGCTCCTGGCTCAGAGGCGACCCACTGCGCCACAGGACCTCCTGACGCCTATCTCTGAGTGAGGGTTCCAACAAAAGTCAGCAGAAAATCAAAAGACAGAAAAATACAATGTTCAAATGGAAATGAGATCTTTCACTCCTGGATAGCTTCTTCCGAATGAGTTAATAGCCTCTCAGAATTACTTAGCAGCTTCAAGTCACAAAACTAAAGATTAACTTTGCCTTGGCAACACATCACCCAAAGCAAAGCCTTATGTTCTCACCTACAATTGTCGAGAGGTTAGGGAAGGCAGAGTCAGTGGTGTAGACAGAGGTAGAGTTATAGGAGGGAAACACAGTGAAATTGTGGATTCTGAGCACTGAAGAGACAAAAGCAAAGACTCTGTGAGGTGGCGAACATTGAGACAGTACATCAAATCACACTGCTCGCAACATCCACAACTGCAAGAGAAATGAAAGGACAAATACATTAAAACATGGAAAGCATCATGACATTTGGTCGCTGGGTGACAATGTTTGGAAAATGTGGTAATATCCATTGAGAAGGAACAAGAACATCGGGAGCAAGAAAGTGGAAAACATTACATAGAATGTCTAACGGTGTAACAGACCATTCAGCCCAAATGCTCCATGCTGGTATTTATACAAGCCTTCTCCCACCCCCTCTTTATTGCACCCTCTCACCATATCATTCTATCCCTTTCTTCCTCATGTGTTTATCCAGCTTCCCCTTGAATGTCCAAAGCTGTGTAGGTTAGGTGGATTGGCCGTGGCAAATGTGTGGGGTTATAGGGACTGGGATAGAGAGAGCCTGGGTGAGATGCTCTATCAGAGAGTTGGTGCAGACTTGATGGGCCAAATGGCCTCCTTCTGCACTGTAGAGATTCCATGATTCTACGAAATGAATCTATATTATTCACCTCAACCACTCCCTGTGGTCGTGAGTTCCACATTCTCCCCACTCTCCGGATAAAGAAGTTTCCCCTGAATTCTCTCTTGGATTTATTAGTGCCTATCTGACATTAATGGCCCCGAGTCCTGTCTTGCCCATAAGTTAAAACACATTTTCCATATCAAACCTTTCCGTGATGACTTCAGCCAGGCTAATGAGGTTGTCTTGCTAGAGTATGAACTGCCCTAATTGATGGTTAAATCAGGGAGCCTCATGCTCCTTATTTAAAGCAGGTGTGTCAGACTCCCAGCCTGCATTCAGCAGGGAGCAACTGGAGAGCTGGCTGTGTACAGATGTGTGGTGTAAATAAAGTAACTTGGTGACGGGACTTTCGCCTCCGTGGAGTTATTACACTTCCATAATCCGAAAGGCCTCTGTCACATCACCTCTCAGTCTTCTCCTTTCTAGAGGAAAGTGACCCTTCAGTCTCTCTTAGTAGATTAAACCTTTTATCTTCCCTGTAAATATTGTTTTCTTGCCCCTTCTCCGGTGCCTCTATCTCCTTTGATTAAAATGGAGACCAGAACTTTTCCCAGACTCCAAGTGTGGTCTCGGCAAAGTTCAAACCAGTTTAATACAACTCCTCTGCATTTCAATTCTAGAAATAAACTCTTTCTGAAATGAGATGTTGAGAAGGTTCAGTCTCCCACTGGGCTGCGTTTATACTGTTGAACTCTATGGAAATTATATGGAGCATTATAAAATGCAATATGAGATCAGGACAACATCAGTAACTGGCATGTACATTACTGACTTCACTGCTATTGACATGACCTGTTTGGCTTCCATTCACGTCACACAGTTCGTTGAGTCCAGCCACCGGGTCCAAGGGCCAGTAGTGCGATGCTGATTCCAGCACCTGGAAACCTATAAAACAGTCAGTTAGTTCACTGTATCCATTACAGTACAATCCAGTCAGAGACCCCAACACACGTTGGGGCAATTAGTAATTCGCAGACTAAACAGCAAATGACAAATGGCCCTGAGTTAGTTAGTATTCACACACACACACTGCCACCCCCCTCAGAAAGCAGCAGAAGTTAACAGAAAGGTTGAAAAGCCCATGGATCTCCCGCTCAGGTGGTGGCCCCCATGTTAACAATGAGAACAAAGAACAAGACAGCACAGGGACAGGCCCTTCGGCCCACCCACCCAAGCCTCCAAGTGACTGTCTTTTAGTGATGGCCCCTAGACCTGTCTTGCCTATAAATTGAAACATATTTTCTAGATCAAGCTTGTCCCTTCTTTTTTTCTTGTCCCTTCTCAAGATCATGATGCCTGCATACTAAAACCGTACACACTTACGGAGTCCGTATCCTTCCATTACACTTGTTGTTGGATCTTGCCACTCTGCCCTTGGTGAGTGATGTACTGCAGCCCGATTAACAATCTGGCTGGTCGAGACATGAACGCTCCTTCCACGAGCATCTTTGCCCAAACCTCTCGGCCTTTTGGCTAAGACCAAGCATCAGGTCAAGCCCAAGACGGGACGCAATGCCTTATCTTGTCAGCTTGGATCTTGTTTGTCTCTCCTGTGAGGATGGTGAATTGATCCAGTTTTTTTGGAGCAAGTGGGGAATGGATTTGGGTTTTCCTGTTCCACTCTGAGCATCGGCTTTGTAACTTTAAGGATGGAGTAAACAAAAAGGAAATAATCTTTACAGAAACTGTGGTCTTGCCTTGTGCAGCGGGAAGGTTCTATGAGGTCCCACATCACATTTGTTGATGAGGGGGCCCACACCCACCAGACGCGAATATCCCACTGGATGCCAAACCAGAATACCAAGCTGGAGCTCCAGTCTTCACTCTCTAGGGATGTCCGGAATAGAATTCAATTCCTGGACTTTCTGAGTCAGAGGCTAAGAGCTTGCACCAAAACCAAGACAACTTGGGATATTTGGGAACCTTGCTGCCTGAAAGGGCAGAGGGAATAAATTCAATAACAATTCTGAAAAGGGAATTGAATAAATCATAGAATCCCTACAGTGCAGAAGGAGGCCACTCAGCCCATCAAATCTGTACTGACCACAATCCCACCCAGGCCCTATCGTCGTAACTCCATATATTTATCCCGCTAACCCCTCTAACCAACGCATCCTGGGACACTAAGGGGCAATTTAGCACGGCCAATCCACCTAACCCGCACATCTTTGGACTGTGGGAGGAAACCGGAGCACCCGGAGGAAACCCACACAGACACGGAGAGAATGTGCAAACTCCACACAGACCGTGACCCAAGCCGGGAATTGAACCTGGGTCCTTGGGCGCTGTGAGGCAGCCTCGCCCGTGGCTGGGATTCACCAGTCCCGCTGCAGTGAATGGAGATTTGGCAGAGTGCCAAATTCTCCGTTCTCGCTGGCACCCGTGCGAGACTGGGAGAATTCGGGGACACTGGCCTACAGGGAAAGAGCAACGGGTGTGGGACTAATTGGATTACTGTTTCAAAGAGACAGCCCAGGTGGGATGGGCTGAATGGCCTGCTGAGCCAGAAGACTTGACGTCGGATGAAATTCAGTTCACCCTGTTGATAAATTAGTTGATCCGTGGTTAGCGGTGAGGTTTCTCAGTTGGAGATTCCACATCGCTTGACTGCAATGGTTTAAAACGACTTGGAAATTTTCCCAAACATTTCGCCCCTCACTTCACCAAAAAAAGGAAAATCAACATTTGATACTTTAACCAGAAAACAATCTTTGACAAAATAATTCTTTCATGGATTTTGTTGGGTGCAGTCAGCACTTCCACATCTGGAACAATTTAGCCAATTCTGTGATTTTTTTTAAGGGCAGGATTAGACTGATCAAAGCTTTGTTCCTCCACTGTGTGAGTAAGACCATACGTTCATCTGACCTCATCCATAATCTTAATGGTATTTGAGAGTAACAACTCTTTGTGTTACTTTGTCCTGTAAAAATAACCCTACACACTGGACCACTGCCATCTTTGAATTATGTTTCTGATCATTCGTTGCTGTAATTCTTTGTGAAACTATTTTACACTTCAAAAACAAGGTAAAAATCACCCCGGCAATTGGATTGCGCAGTGGCCATTTTTAAATTGGGGGGGCAGGAGGGTCTCATTCGGAGGGCACACATTCTGAGCCAGGGGAGGGAGGGAGGGAGGGTGGGGGTGCCGGGGGGGAGGCACACCACATCGGTTAGGGTGTTCTGTTGACACGGATAATGCCCACTTGGATTAGGTGGCAATTTAAATGGGGGGTAGGGGGGGAGGGAGGAGCTCACCACTTTCCAATATGATTCACAGTGTCACGCCCCTCAGGACAGTGGTCAGTTTTCATTGGCTAGATCAACGGGGTGTTAGAAGGGACTGGCACCAAAATGCTGAATAAAGCTGAAGGTGGAGCCAGGAGTGCTGCCCCATTCCCCCCCAATCCCCCCCCCATTCCCCCCCATTCCCCCCCAATCCCCCCCCCCCATTCCCCCCCATTCCCCCCCAATCCCCTCCCCCACCCGAGTTGACAGTGGACCCAATGCCTGTTTCCCACCTGTCTCACTTGATCCTCTTTGTGATTGGCAGGCTGCCCCCCCTTTGGGCATAATTGGTGTTGCCAGAAGACCAGTTGCATGCCAATGACACAAGATGACCAATTCTGCACATTTCAGCACATTCACTGGGTTTTTTGATTTGATTTGATTTATTATTGTCACATGTATTAACATACAGTGAAAAGTATTGTTTCTTGCGCGCTATACAGACATAACATACCGTTCATAGAGAAGGAAACGAGAGAGTGAAGAATGTCATGTTACAGTCATAGCTATAGTGTGGAGAAAGATCAACTTAATGCAAGGTAGGTCCATTCAAAAGTCTGACGGCAGCACGGAAGGAGCTGTTCTTGAGCCGGTTGGTACGTGACCTCAGACTTTTGTATCTTTTTCCCGAAGCAAGAAGATGGAAGGGAGAATGTCCGGGGTGCGTGGATCCTTGATTATGCTGGCTGCTTTGCCGAGGCAGCGGAAAGAGGTTGGGGCCTAAACTGGGATTCAAACCAGTTGTGAAACCAGGGCATCAATCCTCCAACCTCCCTGTCTCCCGCCGATGGGAGGTGGCGTGTTGTTGGCGAGCGGCGGGATTCTCTGGTCCCCCGCTGTCAATGGGACTTCCCACTGATGTCCCCCCACTCCGGGGGAGGGGTGTGCTCTGCCGGCAGGAGCAGAGAAACCCGCTGGCAAGAGTGGCCGGAGAATTCCCCTCTACGAGTGGAATTTTACAGTCCTGCTGACCTCAATGGAGTTTTGAACAGCTCACAGCGAATGGAACCATGAAATCCTGTCCTATGTCTCTCAGCCTGGCACTGAGCTCAAGTGGAAGAGTGTCCCAGCCCTCAACCCAGAACATCCCCAACAGAGCAGAGTGCAGCTGTGCAGAATCATAGAATCATAGAATCCCTACAGTGCAGAAGGAGGCCATTCAGCCCATCGAGTCCGCACCGACTACAATCCCACCCAGGCCCCATTCCTGTAACCCCATGCATTTACCCTAGCTAGTCCCCCTGACACAAAGAGGCAATTTAGCATGGCCAATCCACTTAACCCGCACATCTTTGGACTGTGGGAGGAAACCGGAGCACCCGGAGGAAACCCACGCAGACACGGGGAGAACGTGCAAACTCCACACAGACAGTGACCCAAGCCGGGAATCGAACCAGGGTCCCTGGTGCTGTGAGGCAGCAGTGCCATCCACTGTACCATCGTGCCACCCAGCAGAATGCTGAGAAGGAAAAGATTCTGACTGGCTGTGCCACCCTCCAATCCCCGCACCCCTCCATGCATCCCACAACACAGGTCTGTATCTCGATTCACACTTCCAACAACAACTTGCAACAATACAGAATCTTGAACACAATGAAAGACCCCCAGTGAGCTCACAGTCACTGAGTGAGGTAAGGAGATAAGAGGACAACTGACCAAGAGCTTGGTCGAATAGGTCAGCTTTAACCGGCCTTCATGAGGAAAGGGAAGCAAGGAGGTTTCAGGAGGGAATTGAAGAGCTTAGGGCTTCAATATTAGAGAGCACAGCATCAATGGTGCAGCAATGGAAACCAGGGTTCCTCGAGCAGTCAGAGTAAAAAGAGTTCAGAGATCACGGAGGCTTGTAGGTTTGGAAGCGATTACACAGATAGGGATAGGCTAATTGAACATGAAGCCTGCAAGCTGTTGGCATCCAAAGAACCTCAGCACAAAGCAACATCTGGAACAATCCAAAGACATGCAGGTTAGGTGGATTTATAGAATCGCTACAGTGTAGAAGGAGGCCATTCAGCCCATCGAGCCTGCACCAACACAATCCCACCCAGGTCCTATTCCCTCACATTTACCCCGCTAATCCTCCTGACACTGGAGTCAATTTAGTATGGCCAATCAACCTAACCCACACATCTTTGGACTGGGTTGGCTATGGTCAGTGCCTGGGGATGGGGCAGAGGGGAAGGCTCGGGTGGGATTCTCTTTCAGTGAGTCGGTGCAGGCTTGATGGGCTGAATGGCCTCTTTCTGCACTGTAGGGATTCTATGATTTAATGCCTCATCCCAGCGCCAACAATGACTGCCTCAATTCTGTGGAGCAATTTAATGCAACTTCAGAGATCAAATGACTGATCAAATCTGGACTGACATTTCCACTTAATTCCGTTTATACATTAATCACACTCTGCATGTGGCTAATCTCCATCTTTTTATTCACTGGATGACGACATTGTTGGTAAGGCTGGTATTTATCACCTGGCCTTAACTGCCCTCGGGCAGCTGGTTGTGTGCCACCTTCTTGAATGTAACTGAGAGGTCCGTGAGGTCACTTCAGGATCAACCACGCATTGCTGTGGGGATGGAGTCACATGTAGGCCAGGCCGGGTAAGGACGGGCAGATTTCCTTCCCTAAAGGACATTAATGAACCAGATGGGTTTTTCCGACAATTCCACGGTCACACGGACACTGTTACTGAGATTAGAATTTTTATTCTCGATCTATTTAATTAATTAAATTCAAACTCTCCAGCTGCTGTGATGGGATTTGAACCCAAGTCTCCAGAGCGCTGGCCTCTGTTACACAACCACCAAGTTATCAAATCCGCTCAATACACCTTCCATCAGGAGAACTTTGCCTTTTATTACTTTTTTCCTTCATATTCTTTCGAGAGCTGCTTTGGAAGGAGCACATCACCACCACCTCCCCCACCTTGCCCTACCCCCACCCCCTTCCCAATCACTGATTATCCTGATTGCCTTCTTTACCCATTCACACCCTCTTCTTGGGATTCAGCGCCGGATCGTTGCCTGGTTTTCATTTCCGTAGTAAGAAGTCTCACAACACCAGGTTAAAGTCCAACAGGTTTCGGAGAGCTGCTCCGAAAGCTAGTAGCTTTTGCTACCAAATAAACCTGTTGGACTTTAACCTGGTGTTGTGAGACTTCTTACTGCGTTTACCCCAGTCCAACGCCGGCATCTCCACATCATTTCATTTCCGCCCCAGTGCTGGAGTTTGACAGGTGATGGAAATCCCACAGCACAAATCCCAGCTCTGAAGGGGCTGCAGGTTTCCTCCATCGGGAATTCACTCCCAGCTTTGGAATTCTCGACTCCGCAGAGCTGGGGGGAGCTCAGTTGCTGGCATTGATAAGTTTGCTGGAACTGAGGGGATTCGGGGATCCCAGCAGAGCGCAGGAAGGTGGGCCTGAACTGGGAGATCAAACGGCATATTTGCTGCAAATATGCTTCCCCTCAATATTTGCATTTAGGTTCTGGACGAGTCCACGTGGTCATATTCTTCAATTCGGAAGTCACTGCTCAAGTGTAAAATTAAATCCTTCGACTTATATTCAGTCAAGGAATTTTCAATTTGATGAAACGCCTTAAGCAAAGGCACAGATGGGAGGGTGCAGTGGCTGCAAATTGGCTGTTGTTGATGTGTCCAGGAACAGGCCAGGGTCTCTGCAACAGACTGGGATTTTCATCTGGAAGCGTTAAGCTTGAGCAGTTTATTACCAATTTACAGCAAACCGCAGCTCCGGGGGATGATTTCTGCGTGGCCCCATCTCCAGGAATCTCATTCGGACGTAAAGTCATTAACAAACAGAGCATCAACAAATAGAAGGGATGAATTCCCAGGAAACTGGCCAACAGCATAGAAAACAACAACCTGCATTTATACAGCACCTTTAAATTTAAAGTTTAATGTTCATTTATTGGTGTCGCAAGGGGCAGCACGGTGGCACAGTGGTCAGCACTGCTGCTTCACAGCGCCAGGGACACAGGTTCGATTCCCGGCTTGGGTCACTGTCTGTGTGGAGTCTGCACGTTCTCCCCGTGTCTGCGTGGGTTTCCTCCAGGTGCTCCAGTTTCCTCCCACGCTCCAAAAATGTCTGGGTTAGGTGGATTGGCCGTGCTAAATTGCTCCTTAGTGTCAGGGGGACTAGAAGCATGAATATGGCGCAGGGAGGCGGGGGGGGGGGGGGGTGGGGGTGGGGGTGGGGGGTGGGGGTGGGTGGGGGGGGTGGGTGGGGGGGGTGGGGGGGGGTGGGGGGGGTGGGGGGGGGGTGGGGGGGGGTGGGGGGGGGTGGGGGGGGGGTGGGGGGGGGGTGGGGGGGGGGGTGGGGGGGGGTGGGGGGGGGGGTGGGGGGGGGGGTGGGGGGGGGGGGGGGGGGGGGTGGGGGGGGGTGGGGGGGGGGTGGGGGGGGTGGGGGGGGGGTGGGGGGGGGGGGTGGGGGGGGGTGGGGGGGGGTGGGGGGGGGTGGGGGGGGGGGGGGGGGTGGGGGGGGGGGGGTGGGGGGGGGTGGGGGGGGGTGGGGGGGGTGGGGGGGGTGGGGGGGGGGGGGGTGGGGGGGGGGGTGGGGGGGTTGGGGGGGGGTGGGGGGGGGGTGGGGGGGGGGTGGGGGGGGGTGGGGGGGGGTGGGGGGGGGTGGGGGGGGGTGGGGGGGGTGGGGGGGGTGGGGGGGGGTGGGGGGGGGTGGGGTGGGGTGGGGTGGGTGGGGTGGGTGGGGGGTGGGGGGGGTGGGGGGTGGGGGGTGGGGGGGGGGTGGGGGGGGGGTGGGGGGTGGGGGGGGTGGGGGGTGGGGGGAGGGGGGAGGGGGGTGGGGGGGAGGTCACGGAGATAGTGCCTGGGGGAGATTGCTGTCAGTGCAGGGTAGATGGGCCATGTAGGGATTCTGTCATTCTAAGTAGGCTTACATTAACACTGCAATGAAGTTACTGTGAAAATCCCCTAGTCGCCACATTCCGGCACCTGTTTGGGTACACTGAGGGAGAATTTACCACACCAATGCACCTAACCAGCATGTGTTTCGGTCTGTGGGAAGAAACTGGAGCACCCGGAAGAAATCCACGCAGACACAGGGAGAACGTGCAAACTCCACACGGACAGTGACCCGAGGCCAGAATTGAACCCGGATCCCTGGCGCTGTGAGGCAGCAGTGCTAACCACTGTGCCACCGTGCCACCCATTGGAGGGGATGCAGCACACATTCACCAAAAACACGCCTGAGGTAAAGGGTTAAATTAGAGTGACAGGATAAATCGTCTCAGCTTTGATTCCCTTGAGGAGAGAATCTTGTGTAAATATCTCATTGTTAAAAAAGGGTTCAAAGGATTCAAACAAAGAGAGAGAAACTAGTTCCTCACTTGTAGGGGGTGTGGGAGAGTCCACAGCAAGGGGCAAAATCTGAAAATGGGGAGGGGGCGGCATGGTGGCACAGTGGTTAGCACTACTGCCTCACAGCGCCAGGGATCCAGGTTCGATTCCCAGCTTGGGTCACTGTCTGTGCAGAGTCTGCACGTTCTCCCCGTGTCTGTGTGGGTTTCCTCCGGGTGCTCCAGTTTCCTCCCACAGTTCGAACGACAGGCTGGTTAGGTGCATTGGCCATGCTAAATTCTCCCGAACAGGTGCTGGAGTGTGTACCCAAACAGATGCCGGAGTGTGGCAACTAGGGGATTTTCACAGTAACTTCATTGCAGTGTTAATGTAAGGCTACTTGTGACACAAATAAATAAACTTTAAACGTGATAGTGGAAATCTGGAACTCTCTTCCCTCAAAGATTCTGGAGGTTAATTGAACTTTCTAGACTGAGATCGACAGTGTGTTGGCTGCGGGTATTGAGGGACATGGAGCTATGGTGGGTACATGGAGTTGGCACGTAGTTGAACTGTGGTCCACTAGAATGATAGAACAAAGCAGAGGGTCTGAATGGCCTCGTACATTCAGTATCCAAAAAGGAGAAATACTTCCACAATGAAGCAGTTGAAATTGTACCAGAGTCTGAATTAATGCTTTATGTTTGAGGGGAACTTCACCCATCTGCTGCTGCCGGGTTTGAAGGAAGTCTATGCCTCAGATACAGCTGTGTGGCAACGATTCCCCCAAGTTCTTCCCCCTTCAGATTCAGCTCTTGGCCAGATATGCAGCATGGCAGCACGGTGGCACAGTGGTTAGCACAGCTGCCTCACAGCGCCAGGGACCCGGGTTTGACTCCTAGCTTGGGTCACTGTCTGTGTGGAGTTTGCACATTCTCCCCGTGTCTGCGTGGGTTTCCTCCGGGTGCTCCGGTTTCCTCCCACACCCCAAAGATGTGCGGGTTAGGTGGATTGGCCATGCTAAATTGCCCCTTAGTGTCAAGGGGACTAGCTAGGGTAAATGCAGGGGGTTATGGGGATAAGGCCTGGGTGGGATTGTGGTCGGTGCAGACTCGATGGGCCAAATGGCCTCCTTCTGCACTGTAGGGATTCTATGCAGGTTTCGAGTGAAGTCTCACATTCTGAAGGGGATTGGGGGGCGGTGGGGATGGGGGTGGGGGGAGGTACTGGATAAAACACAAAGTAACTTGTATTTATATAGCAACTTTAACACGGGAGAATTTTCCAAGGCATTTCACAGGAAGGCGATCAAAGAAATTTGAACACCAATTCACAAAGGAGCTACTCGGGAGGATGGACAAAAGTCTGGTCAAAGAGTAGGAGAGGGATTTGAGAGGGCATTAGCTGATTATTTGAATAGAAACATTGTGCAAGGGTACAGGGAAGAGGCAGGGGAATGGCGCAAAGTCACGATGCTCATTCGGAGAGTCGGTGCAGACACTGAATCACAGAATACTACAACGCAGAAGAGGCCCTTTGGCCCATCGAGTCTGCACTGATTATTGAAATGCCCTGACCTGCCCATCTAATCCCACTTGCCAGCACTTGGCCCACAGCCCTGAATGTTATGGTGTAATGGGCTATCACGATGGGCCAAATGGCCTCCTTCTGCACTTTAATAATTCTGTGGTTCTGTGATAAAGGAAGAAAGTGAGGAGGGAGGTGGCGAGGTTCAGGTCGGGAATTCCAGAGCTGAGGTCCGAGACCGGTGAAGGTACGGCCGCCAATGGCGGAGTGACGGAAATAGAGGGATGTGCAAGAGGTTGGAATTGGAGGAATGTGGAGACCTCTGAGAGTTGTGGGGCTGGAGGTTACAGGGAGAGAGAAGGGGAGAGGCCTTGGAGGAATTTGGGAACAAGGATAAGAACAAGGCATTACTGAACCGGGAACTCCCAAAGCAAACAGAACTGCAACACTGACATTAGGGTAGCAGGAGCGAATCGGCTTCCAAAACAATGCTGATGTGTGAGGTGTTCCTGACCCAAGGACCTCATCACATAGACACACGTGTGAAGAATAACTACAATGGCCAATGGTCTCTTCCCACACACCACAAAAATTCTCTTAAGCCCAGCAAACCATAAATGCAAAAGGCTTTCTCACTGTCGCTCAGTTTTCACCCACAGTCAGGCTGTGTGATGTGGTCACCAGCACATCCAGCACTTTATCATCGCCAGCTGCTTTGTATTAAGTGCAGAGTGAAGCGTTGATCAAAGCGGTCTGGTTGTGCTGCTATTTATTTCAGGCCATTAACATGATGTGGAACTTTCTTTTATAAATTGAGCTGGAAACCACAGATGGTTTCTGCAAATTTCCTTCCTCACCTTTCCACAAGTCAGGAGCGTGATGGAATACTCTCCGCTTGCCTGGATGAGTGCAGCTCCAACAACACTCCAGAAGCCCAACACCATCCAGGACAAAGCAACCTGCATGATTGGCACCCCTTCCACAAACATTCACTTCATCCACCACCGACGCTGCCATGTATACCATCTACAAGATGCCCTGCAGCAACTCACCAAGGCTTCTTCAACAGCACCTTCCAAACCCATGACCACTACCACTTCAGCAACACACAGAGAGTCAGGGAATCATAGAATCCCTACAGTGCAGAGGAGGCCATTCAACCCATCGAGTCTCCAATAGAGCATCCTACCCAAGCCCTCCCCTCCACCCTATCCCTGTAACCCCAGATATTTATCCCACCTAATCCTACACATCCTTGGACACTAAAGGGCGATTTAGCATGGTCAATCTACCTAACCTGCACATCTTTGGAGTGTGGGAGGAAACCAGAGCACCCAAAGGAAACGCAGACACGGGAAGAACATAGAGTCATGGAGTCATAGAGATTTACAGCATGGAAACAGGCCCTTTGGCCCAACTTGTCCATGCCATTCCTTTTTTTGACCCCTAAGCTAGTCCCAATTGCCCGCACTTGGCCCATATCCCTCTAAATCCATCTTACCCATGTAATTGTCTAAACGTTTTTTCAAATTGTACCCACCTCTACTACTGTCTCTGGCAGCTTGTTCAAGACACCCACCACAAACATGTAAACGGTCCAAGGCAGGAATCGAACCTGGGTCCCTGGCAGCATGAGGCAGCAGTGCTAACTACTGTGCCAACTTGCTGCTCCAAAATCAGTAGCCCGTACAGAAACTATATACTTTCAAATTACATTTTTAAGACTGTATATATATCAGGCAGCATTTTCAGATTCCACACTAAAGTGGGGGGACTTACACCATCAGGTGAGTATTTTGAATATTTGATCACACTTCCTGATTGATCTTCTGGTCGTTCATTCTCGTGGTTCCTGAGTCCTCTTCACCTCTGCAGCATCAGAGAGGATTTTGTGACTGAGATTTCATGGGTTGGAGACGGGATCTTTCCCTCTGTCTTTCCCAAGATGCGTGCTCAGGAATGAAGGCTGGAGACAGGGTGGGGTGAGTCCAGTAACACGTAAAACAAGTGAGCAAGAATCCGATGCCCAGTTCCTCCCGGGTCTCTCGTCATCTCCAGGCCCGAAGCTCCCCTGATCGGACTCTCATCCTGCACACTACCAATTCAGCTCCTCCAACACTCCTAACTCACACCTGACAGCCCAGTGTTCACCGAGCCACATTGCCTCGCAGTTAAGCAATGCCCTGTTTCCTACCCTCATCCCCCCACAGCCTTGTCCCTCCCTATCTCTGTAATCACCTCCATCTTCTGAGCTATCTGTGCTTTTCTAATTCTGCCTTCTTGTGCATCCCCAATTTTAACCATTGTACTGGTGGCTATGGCTTCAGCCAGCCAGAACCTCGGGCCCATAATGCCCACCCTACACCTTCAAAAACAGAAAAAGCTGGATAATCTCAGCAGGTCTGACAGCATCTCTGGAGAAAGAATAGAACCAAGGTTACAAGTCTGGATGACCCTTCATCAGAGTGGTGGTGATAAGTTTATCAGGTGAGAGATCTCCAGGACCATGTCACGTGTGGCTCAGGTGGTAACATTCTCGCCTGAGTCACAAGGTTCAGGGTTCAAGTCCCACTCCAGGACATGAACATAAAAACCCAGTGGACACTCCAGTGCTGCTCTGTCAGAGGAGCTGTCTACAGATATGACAAATCCCAGGCCTCACTCAAGTGTAGTGGAGGGCATGCCCCTGTCTACATCAATGGGACGAAGTAGAAATGGTCAAGAGCTTCACGTTTTTAGGTGTCCAGATCACCAACAACCTGTCCTGGCCCCCCATGCCGACACTATAGTTGAGAAAGCCCACCAACACCTCTACTTTCTCAGGAGACTAAGGAAATTTGGCATGTCCGCTACAGCTCTCACCAACTTTTACAGATGCACCATAGAAAGCATTCTTTCTGGTTGTATCACAGCTTGGTATGGCTCCTGCTCTGCCCAAGACCGCAAGAAACTACAAAGGTCGTGAATGTAGCCCAATCCATCTCGCAAACCAGCCTCCCATCCATTGGCACTGTCTACACTTCCTGCTGCCTTGGAAAAGCAGCCAGCATAATCAAGGACCCCACACACCCCGGACATTCTCTCTTCCACCTTCTTCCATTGGGAAAAAGATACAAAAGTCTGAGGACACATACCAACCGACTCAAGAACAGCTTCTTCCCTGCTGCTGTCAGACTTTTGAATGGACTTACTTCGCATTAAGTTGATCTTTCTCTACACCCTAGCTATGACTGTAACACTACATTCTGCACTCTCTCGTTTCCTTCTCTATGAACAGTATGCTTTGTCTGCATAGCACGCAAGAAACAATACTTTTCACTGTATGTTAATACATGTGACAATAATAAATCAAATCAAATCAAAATGCTCGGGTAAATGGAAAAATTCCATGGCTGCTGTTACAAGATGGAACGGGTTCAATATGTCCTGTGTCTTGGTCAAGTCAACATCACAAAATAGCTGATCCGCGCATTGCTGTTTGTGGGATCTTGCTGTGTGCAATTTGCCACATTTCCTACATTACAACAGTAACTAAACTTTAAAAATACTTCATTGGAGCGTCATGAAAGGCGCTCTATAAATGTATGTCAATCTTTCTTTCGCAGAATTGTTGTACAGCTTTCACCAAGCGTTTGATCACTGATGCAGCGCATCATTTTCTGGCCACAGCTCTGTGAAAGACCCTGGCATCTTTCTCTACCTCCAAGCTAATATATCTTTGTCAGTTGCTGCTGGTTGGATATCCAGCCTACATCATAAGGAGCTTGTCATTTCAGTGGGTCCCAGCACAAACAAGGGAAGGATAAAGGGACAGTATGGTTTGACTAGCTGGGAGGAAGCACGGGAGAAAGATAAACTCGGATGTAGATCTCTGGACGCTCTGTTCCTGGTCTGCCGATTCTGCAGAATTCTTTGCAATGAGCACCGGGCTGGAGGTTACTCCCAGAGAGGGGACATCTGAGTCTGAAATACTGCTACAACCCTGAGACTGATAACATTTTTCTCTTCTGCAGTAAGAGGCCAGAGCGAGGAAATCACTCAGACACAAAGGAGACACAGAAAGCTGCAAACAATCCCAAAGAGAACAAAGACAGTTAGCAAGCAGCAGGAAAGAAAGAAGTGAAAAAGAAACTGAAAGAATGAAAGTTAGTCAGGAAAGAGAAAGGTTAGATATTAAAAACAGGACAGAGCAAAGAACTATACAAAAACCAATGGAAATAAATTCACCCAAACTCAATCAAACATTGTCAATACAAAAATAATCTTTCATCAAAAACTATTTCCTTCAGTAACCAGAACATATTCCAGCCTCAAATTCAGTTCAATGTGTCTGCCCAGTTCAGTATTGTGAAATTCCAAAACCCTGTACCATTCTCCAAACTCTTCCCACTGTCCCACTTTCTCCCCATAGCCCTGTATCATTCCCCAAATTAATCCCACTGCCCCGCTCTCTCCCCATAGCCCTGTATCATTCCCCAAATTAATCCCACTGCCCCGCTCTCTCCCCATAGCCCTGTATCATTCCCCAAATTAATCCCACTGCCCCGCTCTCTCCCCATAGTCCTGGATCAATCACTAAACTAATCCACTGCCCCGCTCTCTCCCCATAGTCCTGTATCAATCACTAAACTAATCCACTGCCCCGCTCTATCCCCATAGCCCTGTATCAATCACTAAACTAATCCCACTGTCCCGCTCTCTCCCCATAGCCCTGCATCAATCCCCAAACTAATCCCACTGCCCTGCTCTCCCCCCATAGTCCTGTATCAATCCCCAAATAATTCCATTGCCCCACTCTCTCCCCATAGCCCCGTATTAATCCCAAACTAATCCCACTGCCCCGCTCTCTCCCCACAGCCCTGTATCAATCCCAAACTAATCCCACTGCCCCGCACTCTCCCCACAGCCCTGTATCATTCCCCAAACTCATCCCATTGCCCTGCATACTCCCCATAGCCCTGTATCGATCCCCAAACTAATCCTACTGCCCCACTCTCTCCTAATAGCCCTGTATCAATCCCCAAACTAATCCCACTGCCCCATTCTCTCCCCAAAGCCCTGCATCAATCCCCAAACTAATCCCACTGCCCCACTCTCTCCCCATAGTCCTGTACCAATCCCCAAACTAACCCCACTCACTCACTCCACATAGCCCTGTATCATTCCCCAAATTAATCCCACTGCCCCACTCTCTCCCCATATTACTGTACATTACTTGTTTGAGTTATTTACCTAACTTTTCCTGAAAAACTACAATAGTTCAACAAGTCTGTCTAAATCATTTCAGCGATTCTGTGAAAGGCTGTCAGTGTAGCTGTAGCTGTACACATGGAGGTTATAAATGTACATGTGTGTCTGTGGGTGTATGTGTGTCTAGAATGTATATGTGTGTCTGTGGGTGTATATGTGTGCCTGTGGGTGTATGTGTGTCTGTGGGTGTATGTGTGTCTAAAATGTATATGTTTGTGGGTGTATGTGTGTGTCTGTGGGGGTATGTGTGTCTAGAACGTATATTTGTGTCTGTGTGTGTATGTGGGTGTATGTGTGTCTAGGATGTATATGTGTGTCTGTGTGTGTATGTGGGTGTATGTGTGTCTAGGATGTATATGTGTGGAGGGGGTACATTTGTGTGGGACTGTATGCGCCACAGTAAAGGTGTAGACAGGAACCACCGCGTGTGCACTGCACTATTGGGGAGAGAATGAGAAAGTTCAGCTCAGGCAGTCTGTGTACAGAGTTCACCTTTCATTGCTGTGAGTTTGCCTTACCTGTGAGTGCTGGAACTGCCTCTGATTCTCCGCTTACCTGAGTAAATAAAGAATAAAAGAGTGAAGTCCTCAGAGAGTGGACAGCGAGTGTGTTGCCAATTGCTGAGAGAAATTTCGGTACCTTCCATAGTGGGAGCAGCATTGAGACACACAGCAAGTATCTCCTCATTCTCACTGCACCGCTTTACACGCTTCACTAGGTTGGATATTCCTGATCTAATCCTTGCTCCAAGGTGATCCCGGGATCTTCCTCCCGTATCTCTCGCCCAGCCAAGGGTCTCACGCTGAAGTTTGGAACTGCTGGCGTCTGAAGTAGCTCCGCAGAGAGGATGAGGAAACTCTGAGAGATGCCAACAGCTTTCTGCCCGAGAGCCGCTCACAGCTCACTCACATCCAACTTCACAACTGCAAACTCCTGCCTCTTTGTCTCAATCTATCTCTGACTCTCTATCTCTGCCTGTCTCTGTCTGGCTCTCGCAGTTTGTGTCTCAGTCTCTGTGTCTCTCTCTCTGCTCCAAACTGTCTCAGTCCTTCCCCCCTCTCTGTCTCCTGGTCTCTCTCTCCCACCCTCAATCTACCCCCTCCCAAATGTCTCTGTCTCTCCCCCAGCCTCTCTGTTTCTCTCTCTGTCTCTCCCCCAGTTTCACTGTATCTCTGTCCACCTAATCTCTATTTCTTTCTCTGTGTCTATCTCTTTCCCTCAGTCTCGATTTCTCTGCCTCACTCCCCACTCCGTTGTCTTCCCTCAGTTTCTATGTCTCCGTCTCTCTGTATCTCTCCCTCTCTTTTTTCTCTGTCTTTCTCCCTATTCTCTCTGTACCCCTCTATCTCCCTGCTCTCTATTTCCCTCTATTTCTCTCTCTATTTATCTCTCTCTCGCTCTGTCTCTGTGATTCTTTTCCCCAGTCTCTCCCTCTTTCTCTCTGTCTCTCTCCCCACTCTCTGAATCTCTGACTTTCCCCCTACTCTTTATTCCTCTCTCTCTCTGTCTCTGTATCTCTAGATCTCTCTCCCAGCCTCTGTACTTTCCTGAACTGACTCTGGGAGACAGTTCCTAACTCTTTGCAGCCGCGGTTCCAGCTCCCCCCCTCCCCAAATCCCACCCTAACCCCCCTGGTGGGAGAAGCTAAACTGACGCAATGTTGTCTCTGGGAATGTTTAACTTTTCTTTGAAGTGGGTTTAGCTGGATTGCGGATCTCCCCGAGGCTGCCGAGCCGCAGGGCTGAAAGCTACACACCCCTGGCCCCTTGCTTTACCCCCGGAGAGAGTAACAACAGCCTGAGTACCCCCCCCCCCCCCCCACCCAACAACCCCCACCCACCCCCCAGGACAGTGGCAGCTCAGAGGAAAGGCAGGGCTGTAGCCACACTGAGTGTGCAGCATTGGAAAGAGATTGAGTTTGTGTGGGGAGCGGGGGGGGTGGGGGGGGTGGAAGACAGGTTGATTTTATTTTGCAGACCCCCCACCTCATTAAGGACAAAATCTGTCATCTTTCTCTCAATTCCACTTTCAAAGCAGATTCAGCGCCTGATTGTTCAAACTCCTCATCTCCCTGCTTCCACTGATCCTAACATATCTCTCCGGCCCCTTTCACACCCTCTAGTACTCCTCGCCCATTGGGTACATGGGCAGTGTACTCACTGCTGTAATGCAGGGAGAACAGCAGCCAATATGTGCACAGCAAGATCCCACAATACCCGCTCATCTCTTTCAGTGAGTGAGGGATGAATATTGACCAAACCACCTGCAGCTCCCCTGTAATAGGGTCAGAAAAAACCTTTACAGAGTGAACTGTTCACCATCCCATCCAAGAGATCACCCCTCTGACAGTGCGGCACTCTCTCAGCACTGACCCTCTGGCAGTGCGGCACTCCCTCAGTACTGACCCTCTGACAGTGCGGCACTCCCTCAGTACTGACCCTCTGGCAGTGCGGCACTCCCTCAGTACTGACCCTCTGACAGTGCGGCACTCCCTCAGTACTGACCCTCTGACAGTGCGGCACTCCCTCAGTACTGACTCTCTGACAGTGCAGCACTCCCTCAGTACTGACCCTCTGACAGTGCGGCACTCCCTCAGTACTGACCCTCTGACAGTGCAGAACTCCCTCAGTATTGACCCTCTGACAGTGCGGCACTCCCTCAGTACTGACCCTCTGACAGTGCGGCACTCCCTCAGCACTGACCCTCTGACAGTGCAGAACTCCCTCAGCACTGACCCTCTGACAGTGCAGAACTCCCTCAGTACTGACCCTCTGACAGTGCAGAACTCCCTCAGTACTAACCCTCTGACAGTGCGGCACTCCCTCAGCACTGACCCTCTGACAGTGCAGAACTCCCTCAGTACTGACCCTCTGACAGTGCAGAACTCCCTCAGTACTGACCCTCTGACAGTGCAGAACTCCCTCAGTACTAACCCTCTGAAAGTGCGGCACTCTCTCAGTACTGACCCTCCAACATTGCAGCACTCCCTCAGTAGTGACCCTCTGACGGTGCGGCACTCTCTCAGTACTGACCCTCCAACATTGCAGCACTCCCTCAGTACTGACCCTCTGACAGTGCAGCACTCCCTCAGTCCTGACCCTCTGATAGTGTGGCACTCCCTCAGTGCTGACCCTCTGACATGTGGCACTATCTCAGTCCTGACCCTCTGACAGTGCGGCACTCCTTCAGTACTGACCCTCTTACAATGCAGCACTCCCTCAGTGCTAACCCTCTGAATGTGTAGCACTCCCTCAGTACTGACCCTCTGATAGTGCGGCACTCCCTCAGTACTGATCCTCTGACAGTGCGGCACTCCCTCAGTACTGACTCTCTGATGGTGTGGCACTCCCTCAGTACTGACCCTCTGACAAAGGCCAGTATGCCCCAGTACATGGAAACACAGAAACATAGAAAAAAGAGGCAGGAGTCGGCCATTCGGCCCTTCGACACTGCTCTGCCATTCATTTTGATCATCAAATTCAATATCCTGATCCCCTCCCCCCCCATATCCCTTGATCCTTTTAGCCCCAAGAACTATATCTAATTTCTTCTTGAAATCACACAATGTTTTGGTGTCAGCTACTTTCTGTAGTAGTGAATTCCACACATTCACCGCCCTCTGGGTGAAGAAATTTCTGCTCACCTCAGTTCTAAAATGTTTACCCCTTATCCTCAAACTATAACCCCTAGTTCTGGACTCCCCCACCATTGGGAACATTCTTTCAGAATCTACCCTGTCTAAACCTGTTAGGATTTTGTAAGTTTCTATGAGATCCTCTCTCACTCTTCTAAACTCCAGTGAATATAATCCTAACCGACTTAGTCTCTCCTCATATGACAGACCTGCCATCCCAGGAATCAGCCTGGTAAACCTTCGCTGTACTCCCTCTATAGCAAGAGCATCTTTCCTAAGATAAGGACACCAAAACTGCACACAATACTCCAGGTGTGGCCTCACCCTATACAATTGCAGCAAAACAGCCCTATCCCTATTCTCAAATCCTCTCGCTATGAAGGCCATTTGCCTTCTTTACTGCCTGCTGTACCTGCGCACTTACTTTCAGTGACTGATGCACGAGGACACCAAAGTCTTGCTGACTATCCACCTCTCTCAATTTACACCCATTCAAATAATAATCTGTCTTCCTTTTATTGCTACCAAAGTGGATAACCTCACATTTATCCACATTATACTGCACCTGCCATGCAGATGCTCACACACTCAGCCTGTCCAAATCACGCTGAAGCATCTCTGCATCCTCCTCACAGCTCACCCTCCCACCCAACTTTGTATCATCTGCAAATTTGGAGATAATATATTCAGTTTCCTCTTCCAAATCATTAATATATAATGTGAACAGTTGGGGTCCTAGCACAGATCCCTGCGGGACCCCACTCGTCACTAACTGCCAATCAGAAAAAGACCCATTTATGCCAACTCTTTGCTTCCTATCTGCTAACCAGCTTTCTATCCATCTCAAGACATTACCTGCAATCCCATGTGCTTTACCTTTACATAGTAGTCTGTGATGTGAGATCTTGTCGAAAGCCTTCTGAAAGTTTCAATAAACCACATCCACTGGTTCTCCTCGGTCAACCCTACTAGTTACATCCTCGAAAAATTCCAGTAGATTTGTCAAGTATGATTTCCCCTTTGTAAATCCATGCTGACTTTGTCTGATTATACCACTGCCTTCCAAATGCTGAATTATGAAATCCTTGATAATAGGCTCCAGCAACTTCCCCAGTACCGACATTAGGCTCACTGGTCTATAGTTCCCTGTTTTCTCTCTACCTCCCTTTTTGAATAATGGGCTTACATTAGCCCTGCTCCAATCTGTAGGAACCAGCCCAAAGTCCAAAGAATTTTGGAAAATAACCACCTATGGACAGTGATGGTAACACCATTGAATGTCAAGGGTGGTGGTTAGGATGTCTCTTATTGGTGATGGTCATTGCCTGGGGCATTTGTCTGGCAAGAATGTTACTTGCCACTTGTCAGCCCAAGCCTGGATATTGTCCAGATCTTGTTGCATTTGAACTTGGGCTGATTCAGTATCTGAAGAGTCGCGAATGGTGCTGAACATTGTGCAATCATTGGCGAACATCCCCATTTCTGTCCTTATGACCTTATGAGGCTATGCTTGTGTTAAAACACAGATGTAGCCTCACTGCCGACTCAATTTGATAGGTTTATTCTTCCCTCCAAACCTTTCCTGTCTTCCACCTAAATTCCTCAACTTAAAACAAAAACATTGCAGCACTTATGGAGTCTGTTCAGCCCATCTAGTCCCTGCCAACTCTCTGTTGAATAATCCAATCAAACCCATTCTCCCACTCTACCCTTTTAACCATGAATGGTTATTTTGCTCATGCGCCCATCCAACTTCCAAATCATTTACCGTCTCCACTTCCGTCGCCCACATGGCATTATCACTGGTTGTGAGTGAAAGTTCTTAATCACATTCCCCTGGCATCTTTTGCCCAAGACCTTCAATCTGTGTACCCAATTTCATGCACCTTAAATCAATGGGAAAAACATCTCTTTGTCCACCTTATCTGAACATACAATCTTGTCCACCTCAATCAACTCTCCCCTCTGCCTTCTTTGCTCCAACCAGAATATGAACAACCTCTAATCTTGTTACTAAAATCTCTGGAATAATTCTGATAAATCTCCTCTGCACCCTCTCAAGAACTGGATGCAATACTCTCGTAGGGGTCATGTCAGAGTTATATATAGGTTCAGCATAACTTAGCTGTTTTTGTACTCAATACCTCTATTGGTCAAGATCAAACTCCCATGTGTTTTGCTAACCACTCAATATGTCCTGCCACCTTCAAAGATCAATGCACATGCACCCCCAGGACCTTCTGTTCCTGCACACTTATTCAGATTATGCCATAAAGTTTTCCCATCCCTTCTGCCAAAATGTATCACCCTCACACCTCACTGTATTAAATTAGATCTGCCACTCGCCTGCCCAATTTGCGGACCTCTATCCTGTTGCAGGCAATTCATATCAGCCACACTCTTTGCCAATTCTCCAAATCTGGTATCATCAGCAAATCTTGAAGTTTTATAATCCAAGCCATTTATATATAGCAAAAAAATGTAGTCATCCCAGCATTGACCCTTGGGGACCGTCACTGTCTACCATCCTCTGGTCTGAAATGTAACTATTTACCTTAACTCACTGTTTCCTATCATTAAACTAATTTTTTATCCTAGCTTACAATGACCCTCCTATTCCCTGAGCCTCAGTTTCGTTAACCAACCTTTTATGTGCTACTTTCTCAAAGGGCTTTCTTAAAATCCATATAGACAACATCCACCTCATTCCCTTCATCAATCTCCTCTGTTATGTCTTCAAAAAAATTCAATTTGATTGGTCAGGTAGTGATCTGCCTTTGCGAATCTGTGCCGGATTTCCTTCACTAACTGGAACCTCTCCAAGTACCTGTTGATTTTTTTCCCCCTGATTATTATTTCTAAAACCCAACCCAGTGCTGATGTTAAACTGACCAGCCTGTAGTTACTAGGAATGTCCTTGCATCCTTTTTAAACAAGGGTGTCACATTTGCCGCTCTCCAATCCTCTGGCATCTCCCCCATATCTAGGGAAGTTTGGTAGATTATGGCAAGTCATAGAATCATAGAATCCCTACAGTACAGTAGGAGACCATTTGGCTCATCGAGTCTCCACCAACCATAATCCAACCCAGGCAATGTAGCATGGCCAATCCACCTAATCCACATCATTGGACTTTGGGAGGAAACTGGAGCACTCGGAGGAAACCCACGCAGACACGGGGAGAACATGCAGACTCCACATAGTCACCCAAGGCTGGAATCAAACCTGGGTCACTGGCGCTGTGAGGCAACAGTGCTAACCGCTGTGCCAACATGCTGTCCTTCCACTATCTCCATCCCCAATTCCTTTAGCAAGCTGAGGTGAGAGCCACCCCCACTCTGCACCATAACCAACCTTTCCAGTATATCCGGCCTCTCAACTTTCACCCCATCCATTACCTCTACCATCTCTACTTCCACCAATATCCTATCAGATTCCCCTTCCTGAGTAATTTCCTCTAAAAAAATACTCATTCAGTGTTGTAGCCTTGCTCTGGACCTCGAATCATATATCATCCGCTTTGCCCCTGTTAGGCTCCACACTGACTTCTACTATTTGTTTAATGCTCGGAGAAGGTTTCTTTGGTTGCCTTTTATGTTATCTGCCATTCTATTCTTAAACTCTCTTTTCTAGTCTTACTTTCTTCTTCACTTCCTGTCTAAACTCTCTGTACTTGGCTTGGTTCCTGCTTGAAGAATTTGCCTGACCTGGACCAACCAGCCGCCTTATTGTGTTCAATCAGATTCCCCATTTCCCTCAGCATTCAAGAAGCCACAGCTTTGGTCGCCTTGCTTTTCACCCTTGTTGTAATGATCCTAACCGTGTGCCTGAAACATCGCATCCTCAAAGATGATCCATCATTCTGTTATAGTTTCTCCCATCAGTCTTTGGTTCTATTGAACCCTGGCTAGATTCCCTCTGAAGTTAACTCATTTTGCCATTTAAATTAACCCTCTTCCAATTGAGAAGTTTGACTTTAATTGTTCCTTGCTCTTCACCATTTCTGGACTAAACCTTGTGATCCGCTCAACACTTGCTCCACTTGGCTGGCCCCATTATCCAGCTCCAGATCCAGGAACATTTCCTTCCTAATGGGACTGAGAACGTACCAGCGAAGGAAATTCTCCTGATCACATCTCCAAAATTCCTCCCTTGCTTTTTCATCGAACATAATTCTGATGTTATTTGCATAATTTAAGTCTCTCAATATCACCCTCTGCAGTTCTTGTACATCTCTGTAATTTCCTTGCAGATTTGCTCCTCTATCTCTCTCGCTATCTGAGACATATAAAATATCCCTAGTAGCATGATCATAACCAATACAACACCCCCATAGCATGATTATACCCAACACAATACCCCCATAGTGCGATCATACTCTATAAAATACCCCTAATGGCGTGATCATTCCGTATAGGATATCCTCAGTTGTTTGCTTCTCAACTCCAACCAAATGGATCCTCTCTTTGCCTCCTCAAGGACATCCATGCTTTCCAACTTCACGGTGGCGGCACAGTGGCCCAGTGGTTAGCGCTGCTGCCTCACAGCGCCAGGGACCCAGGTTCGATTCTGGCCTCGGGTCACTGTCTGTGCAGAGTTCACACGTTCTCTCCGTGTCTGCGTGGGTTTCCTCCGGGTGCTCCGGTTTCCTCCCACAGTCCAAAGATGTGCAGGTTAGGTGGATTGGCCATGCAAAATTACCCCTAAGTGTCAGGGGGATTAGCAGGGTAAATGCGTGGGGTTACAGGGATAGGGCCTGGGTGGGATTGTTGTCGGTGCAGGCTCAATGGGCTGAATGGCCTCCTTCTGCACTGTAGGGATTCTATGATTCTATGATTTTGGGTTAATCCATATGAATGGTTTTCAGCTCCATCTATTAGCAGTCAGCATGGTCAGAAAGTGAGCTATACATGTCCTTAGTCCAATTGCAACAAGACCTGGACAATATCCAGGCTTGGGCTGACAAGTGGCAAGTAACATTTGCGCCACACAAGTGCCAGACAATGATCATCTCCAACTTGACATTCAATAGTAGTAAAATTGCCAAATCCCACTATCAACATTCATTGGGTTACCATTGGCCAGAAACTCAACTAAACTAGCCATATAAATACCGTGGCTACAGGAACAGGTTGGAGGCTGGGAATCCTGTGGTGAATAATTCACCTCCTGACCCCCAAAGCTTGTCCACCATCTACAAGGCACAAGTCAGGAGTGTGATGGAATACTCTCCTCTTGCCTGGATGGGTGCAGTTCCAGCAACACTCAAGAAGCTCAACACCATCCAGGACAAAGCAGTCCACAAACATCCACTCCCTCCACCACTGATGAACAGTGGCAGCCGTGTGTACCACCTGCAGGATGTTAGTGTTCCTGCATTGCAGGAAATCACTAAAGTTCCTTAGACAGCACCTTCCAAACCCACAACCACTCCCACCTAGAAGGACAAAAGCAGTAGATACATGGGAACACCGCCACCTCGAGGTTCCCCTAACCTGATGGTGACTCACCATCCTGACTTGGAAATATATTGGCCGTTCCTTCACTGTCACTGGGTCAAAACCTTGGAATTCCTTCCCTAACAGCACTGTGGGTGTACCTACACCACAGGGACTGCAGCACTGGAAGAAGGCAGCTCACCACCACCTTCTGGACTTGCGGATAGCGAAGAGCATTGTCGGGCAATACAGCAGGATATAGATAGGCTGGAAAATTGGGCGGAGAGGTGGCAGATGGAATTTAATCCGGATAAATGCGAAGTGATGCATTTTGGAAGAAATAATGTAGGGGGGAGTTATACAATAAATGGCAGAGTCATCAGGAGTATAGAAACACAGAGGGACCTAGGTGTGCAAGTCCACAAATCCTTGAAGGTGGCAACACAGGTGGAGAAGGTGGTGAAGAAGGCATATGGTATGCTTGCCTTTATAGGACGGGGTATAGAGTATAAAAGCTGGAGTCTGATGATGCAGCTGTATAGAACGCTGGTTAGGCCACATTTGGAGTACTGCGTCCAGTTCTGGTCGCCGCACTACCAGAAGGACGTGGAGGCATTGGAGAGAGTGCAGAGAAGGTTTACCAGGATGTTGCCTGGTATGGAGGGTCTTAGCTATGAGGAGAGATTGGGTAGACTGGGGTTGTTCTCCTTGGAAAGACGGAGAATGAGGGGAGATCTAATAGAGGTATACAAGATTATGAAGGGTATAGATAGGGTGAACAGTGGGAAGCTTTTTCCCAGGTCGGAGGTGACGATCACGAGGGGTCACGGGCTCAAGCTGAGAGGGGCGAAGTATAACTCAGACATCAGAGGGACGTTTTTTACACAGAGGGTGGTGGGGGCCTGGAATGCGCTGCCAGGTAGGGTGGTGGAGGCAGGCACGCTGACATCGTTTAAGACTTACCTGGATAGTCACATGAGCAGCCTGGGAATGGAGGGATACAAACGATTGGTCTAGTTGGACCAAGGAGCGGCACAGGCTTGGAGGGCCGAAGGGCCTGTTTCCTGTGCTGTACTGTTCTTTGTTCTTTGTTCTTTGTTCTCAAGGGTGACTAGGAATGGGCAATAAATGTTGGCCTTGCCAGCGGCACCCACATCCTGTAAATGAATTTTTTAAAACTTCTGATTTTTGTATTCCTTTTCCTGATTAATGCAACTCATCACAACTGCAATAAATGCCAATTAATTTTGCTAATAGCTAAATCTAGAGGCGACAAAGGCCTGAACAAGGGTTTCAGTAGATGAGCTGAGTCTGGAGCAAAAATCGGGTAATATTACAGAATATTAAAGTTCTTATTATTTTTTTCAAATCCCTCCATGGCCTTGCCCCTCCCTATCTCTGGAACCTTCACAGACCCACAACCCTCCGAGATATCCGCACTCTGACTGCTTCAGTATCTCTGATTTTAGTCACTCCGCCATTGGCAGACGTGCCTTCAGCTGGCAAGACATCAAATTCTGGAATTCCCTCCCTAAATCTACTCTCCCTCCTTTAAGATGCCCCAGTTATCCCTCCGACTATCTCCTAATGTGGCCCGTTGTCAAATTTTGTCTGATTAACTGTGAAATGCCTTGAGGTATTTTATTAATTTGAAGACGCCATATAAATGCAAGTTACTTTTGATTGGATGTGAAGACCGAGGAGTTAATGTTGATCAGCGAGAACGGGGGTGAACAGAATGTGTAGAATATGGACACAGAGTTTCGATCTTGGCCAGGATTTGACCACCTCCCCCCCCACCCCCCCCCCCCCGACCCCGACACCCCCACACCCCACCCACCCCCCCCACCCCACACACACACACACACACATACACACACCACCCTGGCCTTTGGAGATCATTTCTACGTCAGTTGAGTTTGATGCCGAGCCAGGTTGAACACCAGGGGCCTTGTCTTGCTCCAAAAATATATCAAATATTCTGACATGAAGCTAGCCTGCTTGCTCGCCCTTGGCACAGGTGACAGGCACAGAGGTTAACACAATTTCCCCGTCTGTGCCTCGCCAACCGCTGAAATTAGTCTGAAATTGCTTTTCTTTGAAAGGAAGGACTATTTGTTTTCAACAATGCTCAGAGGATCGTTAGTGGATTTCTGTACAAATCAGTTCCAGGCACAGCCATTGGCACCCTCACAGTCTAGAGTACGGCTGCTCTGACTTGTTATTTGAGTCAGGAACACCCAACGTTTTGTAGGCCATTCCTCTGTCCATTACTCTGGCATTGGGGTTCACTCATTTATTTTAAAACAAGCTGACAATTTAATTGGGCATTGTACTGTTGGGGTTATGTTGCTGAGCTAATGATGCCGAGAATGGGGGAGGCGATGGACTAGTGCTATTATCCCTAGGCTATTATTCGAGATACTTAGCTAATGTTCTGGGGACCCGGGTTCGAATCCCACCACGGCAGATGGTGGAATTTGAATTCAATAAAATCCTGGAATTAAGAATCTACTGATGACCATGAAACCATTGCTGATTGTTGTAAAAACCCATCTGGGTCACTAATGTCCTTTAGGGAAGGAAATCTGCCGTCCTTACCCGGTCTGGCCTACATGTGACTCCAGAGCTATAGCAATGTGGTTGATTCTCAATTGCCCTCCAAGGGCAACTAGGGATGGGCAATAAATGCTGGCCAGCCAGCGACACCCATGTCCCATGAATGAATAAAAAGAAATGAATGTAAATCCTATCAGACCTGTTCAGAATTAGAATTCAGGTTTAAAAGGTTAGTGTCAGCAAAAGTGACCATGAAGCTATGAGTTTGTTGTTAAAAACCCACCTGCTTCACTTCACGGAAGGAAATCTGCTGTCCTTACCTGGTCTGGCCACAATGTGACTCCAGACATATCGCAATGTCGGTAATTCTTGGGAGTTGCTGGGACCTCACCCCCTAAATTTATTTCATAAAATATGTAGAGAAATGCTTATTGCTATCTCTGAAAGATGTTGAACCGGATGGACTAAGGCCTGAAACGGCTGAATCTATGTCCGTCTGTGACCGCAAATGCAAGAAGCTACCTCACAGCATTAGAGAAACTCGTTATCCCTGAAGAGACACTAATGACCCCTTTGTGTGCTGCGCAGGCGAAATTCACAGAGAGCTATACAAAGGCCATCTGCATTTCAGAACCCAGACTGTCCAAGAGGAATCTGCTCTCCTGCAATGATCGAGACACTCAACTATTTCAGGGACCCAAACGAGGGATACACATCCTTTGGCAAAGGCAATGTAGAGAGGTGGGACTCATGTGATATGATCTTCAGGCTTATGCAAACTGTAATATTGCCTTTCTGAATCACAAAGTCTCAGTCTGCCTTTCAGCAGCCTCACAAACAAAGGAGCTCCATCTCTGCACACCCATGTCACTATGTGGAAACGGGAAAGAATCACCCATTTTTTGGGCGAGCTCTCAGATGTAATCGTATGGCACTTAGAAAAAAAAGAGTCCAAATGTGAATCCCGCCAGCAGGGGCAGTGGACAGAGCCTATTCACAGCAGGAAGCCAGCTGCTGAGCTCTGGGGGGGGGCGCCACTGCGCAGATGCCCCAATCTCCCAGTGCAGTGTGTACAGTGTATACACAGTGCACTGGGAAATCTGTCCCCCCCCCACCCCGCCCCCCTCCCCCGGTCGTGCCCTCAGACATTGCCCGCCCGATCATCGCCCTGGCCGATCGCCACCCTCCCAATCACCGCTCCACCCAAACACCGGTCACAATTCTGCACTGCCCTCTGAAATACCCCAATAGCCACTCAGTTCTATTCAAGAAAGCGGCTCATAACCATCACCACAAGGGTGATTAGAAATGGGCAATAAAATCTGACCAAGACAGGAACACTCATGTCATAGAAACCATAGAGTGCAGAAGGAGGCCATTCGGCCCATCGAGTCTGCACCGACCACAATCCCACCCAGGCCCTACCCCCACATATTTACCCACTAATCCCTCTAACCTACACATTTTAGGATTCTAAGGGACAATTTTTTTTTTAACCTGGCCAATCAACCTAACCCGCACATCTTTGGACTGTGGGAGGAAACCGGAGCACCCGGAGGAAACCCACACAGACACGAGGAGAATGTGCAAACTCCACACAGACAGTGACCCGAGCCGGGAATCGAACCCGGGACCCTGGAGCTGTGAAGCAGCAGTGCTAACCACTGCGCTACCGTGCCGCCCTATGTGGATGTGTGGGATAGAGGGAAGTTTGGCCGATTGGATAGGTAACTGGCTATCTAACAGAAGACAGAGGGTGGTGGTGGATGGAAATTTTTCGGACTGGAAACCGGTTACCAGTGGAGTGCCACAGGGATCAGTGCTTGGTCCTCTGCTATTTGTAATTTTTATAAATGACTTGGAGGAGGGGGCTGAAGGGTGGATCAGTAAATTTGCTGATGACACCATGATTGGTGGAGTAGTGGATGAGGTGGAGGGCTGTTGTAGGCTGCAAAGAGATATAGATAGGATGCAGAGCTGGGCTGAAAAATGGCAAATGGAGTTTAACCCTGACAAATGCGAGGTGATTCATTTTGGTAGGACAAATTTAAATGTGGATTACAGGGTCAAAGGTAGGGTTCTGAAGAATGTGGAGGAACAGAGAGATCTTGGGGTTCATATCCATAGATCTCTGAAGGTTGCCACTCAAGTGGATAGAGCCGTGAAGAAGGCCTATAGTGTGTTGGCGTTCATTAACAGGGGGTTTGAGTTTAAGAGCCGTGGGGTTATGCTGCAACTGTACAGGACCTTGGTGAGACCACATTTGGAATATTGTGTGCAGTTCTGGTCACCTCACTATAAGAAGGATGTGGAAGCGCTGGAAAGAGTGCAGAGGAGATTTACCAGGATGCTGCCTGGTTTGGAGGGTAGGTCTTATGAGGAAAGGTTGAGGGATCTTGGGCTTTTCTCTTTGGAGCGGAGGAGGTTGATAGAGGTTGATAGAGGTTTATAAGATGATGAGGGGGATAGATAGAGTGAACGTTCAAAGACTATTTCCTCGGGTGAATGGAGCGGTAACTAGGGGGCATAACTATAGGGTTCATGGTGGGCGATATAGGAAGGATGTCCGAGGTAGGTTTTTTACTCAGAGAGTGGTTGGGGTGTGGAATGGACTGCCTGCAGGGATAGTGGAGTCAGAAACTTTAGGAACATTTAAGAAGCTGTTGGATAGGCACATGGAGTACATCGGGATGATCGGGAGGAAATAGCTTGATCTTGGTTTCAGACAAAGCTCGGCACAACATCGTGGGCCAAAGGGCCTGTTCTGTGCTGTACTGCTCTATGTTCTATATACGCGAATCTGTTAAAAAAAGATCTCCCAAAGCGATTGGCCCTTAATGAGGTATGTACTTCATTTGTTGTGATATGAATATTAGTATTGGAGACAAATGAAACAAATATTAATGGCAAGTGAATTTGAACTTGGCCCCGGACCCACGGGCTGCAAACATACAATCAATTCCCCAACAGCACTTGCCAAAGTCAGCCATTTATCACGCACTCACTCCCAGCAGTTGATAAACACATCAATGTTCTCATGGCCATTTCCAGCAGCATTGCCCCATGTCATTACCAGAGCTTGCTTCTGTCACTGGGCTTGCTGCACGCACGGCGTTGGCATCCAACAAAAGAGCTTACAGTTATCGAGTTATTATTACAAGCCCGGGACCTTCCAAACCACGTTGCAGCTAAATGAAGCATTCTTTGAAGAGTCGTCACTGTTGCAAAGGAGGAAACATAGAAACTAGAAGCAGGAATAGGCCATTCGGCCCTTCGAGCCTGCTCCGCCATTCATTTTGATCATGGCTGATCATCAAATTCAATATCCTGATTTCCCCCTTCCTCCCATATCCCTTGATCCCTTTAGCCCAAAGAGCTATATCTAATTTCTTCTTGAAATCACACGTTTTGGCCTCAACCACATTCTGCGGGAGTGAATTCCACACATTCATCACCCTCTGGGTGAAGAAATTTCTCCTCACCTCACTTCTAAAAGGTTTACCCCTTATCCTCAAACTATGACCCCTAGTTCTGGACTCCCCCACCATCGGGAACATTCTTTCTGAAACTACCCTGTCTAACCCTGTTAGAATTTTATAAGTTTCTATGAGATCCCCTCTCACTCTTCTAAACTCCAGTGAATATAATCCTAACCGACTTAGTCTCTTCTCAATGACAGACCTGCCATCCTAGGAATCAGCCTGGTAAACCTTCGTTGTCCTCCTTCTATAGCAACGACATCCTTCCTCCGATAAGGACACCAAAACTGTACACCATGTGGCCTCACCAACGCCTATACAATTGCAGCAAAACATCCCTATCCCTATACTTAAATCCTCTCACTATGAAGGCCAACTTACCATTTGCCTTCTTTACCACCTGCTGTACCTGCGCGCTTACTTTCAGCGACTGATGCACGAGGACTCCAAGGTCTTTCTGAGTATCCACCTCTCTCAATTTACACCCATTCAAGTAATAATTTGTCTTCCTATTATTGCTACCAAAGTGGATAACCTCACATTTATCCACATTATACTGCATCTGCCATGCAGATGCCCACTTACTCAGCCTGTCCAAATCACGCTGAAGCATCTCTGCATCCTCCTCACAGCTCACCCTCCCACCCAACTTTGTATCATCTGCAAATTTGGAGATAATACATTTAGTTCCCTCTTCCAGATCATTAATATATAATGTGTACAGTTGGGGTCCCAGCACAGATCCCTGCGGAACCCCACCAGTCACTTACTGCCAATCAGAAAAAGACCCATTTATGCCAACTCTCTGCTTCCTATCTGCTGATCAGCTTTCTGTCCATCTCAAGACATTACCCAACGTGTCAACCAATGTATGCACAGCAAGATCCCACACAGATCACAGCGATAAGCAACCAGTTAATCTTGCTGGTTTTTAGTGATGCTGTTTGAGGGGTAACTATTCACCTGGGCACCAGAGAAAACTCCCCTGGTTGGCTCACAACAATGGAATGGGGTATTCCATAAAGACGGAAAGGGAGGAGGCCCCTCCAGCAATGCAGCGCACCCTCAGTGCAACAGTGCATTGTCAGACTGTATCATGTGCTAAAGACCTGAGGCATCTCTGTAAAGTTTGATATTAATGACTTAGAGGAGGGGGCTGAAGGGTGGATCAGTAAATTTGCTGATGACACCAAGATTGGTGGAGTCGTGGATGAGGTGGAGGGCTGTTGTAGGCTGCAAAGAGACATCGATAGGATGCAAAGCTGGGCTGAAAAATGGCAAATGGAGTTTAACCCTGATAAATGTGAGGTGATTCATTTTGGTAGGACAAATTTAAATGTGGATTACAGGGTCAAAGGTAGGGTTCTGAAGACTGTGGAGGAACAGAGAGATCTTGGGGTCCATATCCACAGATCTCTAAAGGTTGCCACTCAAGTGGATAGAGCTGTGAAGAAGGCCTGTAGTGTGTTAGCTTTTATTAACAGGGGGTTGGAGTTTAAGAGCCGTGGGGTTATGCTGCAACTGTACAGGACCTTGGTGAGACCACATTTGGAATATTGTGTGCAGTTCTGGTCACCTCACTATAGGAAGGATGTGGAAGCGCTGGAAGGAGTGCAGAGGAGATTTACCAGGATGCTGCCTGGTTTGGAGGGTAGGTCTTATGAGGAAAGGTTGAGGGAGCTAGGGCTATTCTCTCTGGAGCGGAGGAGGCTGAGGGGAGACTTGATAGAGGTGTATAAAATGATGAAGGGGATAGATAGAGTGAACGTTCAAAGACTATTTCCTCGGGTGGATGGAGCTATTACAAGGGGGCATAACTATAGGGTTCGTGGTGGGAGATACAGGACGGATATCAGAGGTAGGTTCTTTACGCAGAGAGTGGTTGGGGTGTGGAATGGACTGCCTGCAGTGATAGTGGAGTCAGACACTTTAGAAACATTTAAGCGGTTATTGGATAGGCACATGGAGCACACCAGGATGATAGGGAGTGGGATAGCTTGATCTTGGTTTCAGATAAAGCTCGGCACAACATCGTGGGCCGAAGGGCCTGTTCTGTGCTGTACTGTTCTATGTTCTATGTTCTATGTATATATAAAGTGCCACAGTGGTGGAATGTACAACACCACCCAAAATCGTCCCAGGACAGTCCTTCACACAAATTCGCAATCCAAGCCCACACTCTCTCTAAATGCCGCCCCAGATAATTGCCAGCCTTACCAGAAGCCTGACAAATTATTCCAAGTCAAAACACAATACTTGGATCACTCTCCGCTCCTGTGATCCGTGTACGCAGCAGTAACATGCGGCACGACCCAGTGCTCTCTCCTGTGTAACTGTGACCAGCAATGTCTCTACAGGTCAACATTATCCATCAGAGAATTAAAATCCTCACATCTCACTGGCACAAGGCTTTCTGTAATCCTATTTGATCCAAATTCAGTGCTTGAGAGTGCCTACTTTAGAAGAGCAACAACAAAAGTTTGCATTTTTATAGCATCCTGGAACATTGCAGGTGCTTCACGAGGGCTTTATCAATGGAAATCTGCATCAGGGCAGCGTGGCCAAAGGAGGGAGGTTTTAATGAGCATCTTAAAGGAGGAGAGGGAGAGAGAGAGAGAAAGAGAGAGAGAGAGGGAGGTTTAGGGAGGGAATTCCAGAGCTAACGGTCCCAGGCAGCCGAAGGTGCAGCCACCAATGGAGCGATTTAAAAATCGGGTACGCAGTTGGGGGAGTGCGGAGATCCCAGGGGGTCGTAGCGCTCTGTTGCACTGACGCAGACTGTATCATATGATGCAACCCATCAAAGTCAGCATCTCGTCCTCAATGGTACCATCATTCTTCTCCATTGAATCTGAAATTTACAGAGAGGCCATTTGGCCCATCGTACCTGTGCTGCCTCTTTAAGAGAGCTCTGTAATTAATCCCATTTCGCCCTGCTCCTTCCCCACAGTCCAACGATGTGCGGGTTAGGCTGATTGGCCATGCTCGATCACCCCTTAGTGTCAGGGAGATTAGTAGAGTAAATGTGTGGGTGTTACGGGGATAGGGTGGGATGGTTGTCAGTGCAGCCTCGATGGGCCAAAAGGCCTCCTTCTGCACTGTAATCCTGAAAATCATTCCTTTCCAGAGATTTATTCATTTCCTTTGGAAAGTTGTTGAATCTGCTGCCAAGAAACCTCCAAGGCAGTGCCTTCCAGATCACAGCATCTCACTTTGTGAAGTAAATCCTCCTCATCTTCCCCTAAATATTAATATTTGCTCATATTTAATTTGAGCCTAATAAATATTATCTGGCCCTGTGAGGTTTGATGGTTTAGACCGCGTATCATTCCGTGTTGAAAGATTGGGGAGTGATAGGTGTGAAATATCAGGGAATAGATCGATTGTGGCCTGGTTGTACAATCTGTAAGGTTTTTGTACATTCTTCACCACCTTAAATACCGTCTTCGCCTGATTCCTGGACTCCTCATCATTCTTAACATGTTCAGAGTGACGACTGATTTCAGAATAAAGCTTCTCCTGGAATCTCGATCAACAATTACAGCAGAAAATGCAGGAAATGTTCAGCAGGACAGACAACATCCATGGAGACAGAGAGAGAGAGAGAGAGACGTGGAGTCAATGGAGGAACTTTAACCCCTCCCCAGCGCAAGCAGAGTAAAGGTATGGGAGACAGGTTGGAATATCTAAAATCAGGCAACTGACCTCAATCTGCCTCCACAGGGGCCAATGTTCAATTTTAACAGCGGTGAGTTACAAATACCATGCAATTAGAATAGAATAGAATCCCTACAGTGCAGAAAGAGGCCATTCGGCCCATTGAGTCTGCACTGACTCTCCAGCAGAGCAACTTACCCAGGCCCTATTCCCATAACCCCAGATATTTACCCTGCCAACCCCCTAACCTATACACCTCGGACACTAAGAAGCAATTTAGCATGGCCAATCCCCGAACATATACATAAAGTTCATTTATTAGTCACAAGTAAAGCTTACATTAACACTGCAATGAAGTTACTGTGAAATTCCCCGAGTCGCCACAGTCGGGTCAATGCACCCTAACCAGCACGTCTTTCAGAATGTGGGAGGAAACCGGAGCACCCGCAGGAAACCCACGCAGACACGGGGAGAATGTGGAAACTCCACACAGACAGTGACCCCAAGGCTGGAATATGAACTTGGGTCGCTGGCGCTGTGGGGCAGCAGTGCTAACCACCGAGCCACCGCGCCATCCTTTAATTAATCTACTCTTGGACAGAAGGTCAGTCATTTAAATATGTTAATGAGGCTGCGTGCCTCCATTCTCTGACTTTCAGTTTTGGCGACAGGAACTCTGGCTTCACACTGCCTCAAACACCCGGGAGCTGGAGGGAGGACAGAGAGACCAGATCCACCAGGGTAAGAGTGTTCACAGCACTGATTGTGGGCTGAGAGGCTGGGCTATTTCCCCCCTGATTATGCATCTCAGGTGAGACATTACACTGTGGTCTTATCTGCTCTGTCACAAGAACACAAGAAACAGAAGCAGGAGTGGCCACTCGGCCCGTCGAGCCTGCCCCGCCCTTCAATACCATCATGGCTGATCTATGCCGGTCTCAACACCTTTTCTGTGCCTCCCCATAGCCCTCTATTCCTCAATCTATCAAATATTTATCCACCTCCACTTTAAATACTCCTAATGATCCAGCCTCCACCTCCCTTTGGGGCAGAGAATTCCAGAGATTCACCAGCCTCTGAGAGAAGCAATTTCTACGCACCTCGGTTTTAAATGACCAGCCTTTATCTTGTAGCGATGTCCCTTTCTTCGAGACTTGTCCATCAGTGAAAACATCTCAGGCGGAGATAATAGATCCCACTGGACCTTTTATAAAGAAGGGCAGGGAAGTTCTCCCATTGGCCTAGCCAATACTTATCCCTCAGCCAACATCATTACTATCTGGTCATTAACTCTTCACTTTCTGAGAGATTTTGCTTTTTGATTGTTGTTGATCCAATGGGATGTGGGTGTCATTGGCAATTGGTAAGCATTTATCGCCCATCCCTCATTGCCCTCGGGAAGGTGGTGATGAGCCGCTGTCTTGAACCCGCTGTAGTCCATGTGATGTAGGTGCACCCTCAGTGCTGTTAGGGAGGGAGCTCCAGGATTTTGACCCAACGACAATGAAGGAACGGTGATATATTTCCAAATCAGAACGGTGTGTGACTCGCAGGTGTGATGGTGTTCCTATATGTCTGCTACCCTTGTCCATGGGGCGGCATGGTGGCACAGTGGTTAGCACTGCTCTCTCACGGAGTTCAATTCCCAGCTTGGGTCACTGTCTGTGCGTTGTCTGCACGTTCTCCCCGTGTCTGCGTGGGTTTCTTCTGGGTGCTCCAGTTTCATCCCACAGTCTGAAAGACGTGCTGGTTAGGTGCATTGGGCCGTGCTAAATTCTCCCTCAATGTACCCGAACAGGCGCCGGAGTGTGGCAACTAGGGGATTTTCACAGTAACTTCGTTGCAGTGTTAATGTAAGCTTACGTGTGACTAACAAATGAACTTTTACTTTACTTTTTCTAGTTGTAGGAGTCACGGGTTTGGAAAGTGCTGTCGAAGGAGCCTTGGTGAGTTGCTGCAGTGCATCTTGTAGGTGTGTGTGTCAGTGTGCGTCAATGGTGGAGGGAGTGGATGTTTAAGGTGGTGCATGGGCTGCCAATCAAGTAGGCTGCTATTCTGAATGGTGTTGATAAAGGGGGGGGTTTAGCAATGTTAGTGCCATTGAACTTCATGGGGAGATGGTTAGATCTTCCCCTGTTGGAGAAGTTCATTGGCTGGAACTTGTGTGGCTGTGATGTGGAGATGCTGGCGTTGGACTGGGGTAAACACAGTAAGAGTTTTAACAACACCAGGTTAAAGTCCAACAGGTTTATTTGGTAGCAAATACCATTAGCTTTCGGAGCGCTGCTCCTTCGTCAGATGGAGTGGAAATCCATCAGATTTCCACTCGTCAGGTGGAGTCAGATGATTCATCAGATGGAGTGGAAATCCACTCCATCTGACGAAGGAGCAGCGCTCCGAAAGCTAATGGCATTTGCTACCAAATAAACCTGTTGGACTTTAACCTGGTGTTGTTAAAACTCTTACTTGTGGGGCTGCCATATTTGCTACATTACACCAGCAACTATATTTTAAGAGCACTTTGCAATGTCCTGAAGCTGTGAAAGGTGCTATATCAATGCAAGTTTGTATTTCTTTTGAAGCTAGCCTGCTTTTCCTTCCTGCTCCCCAACTCAAAGCCCTCTGCAGTCCAGCTGTGATCATCTCACTTCTTTACTTGTTACAGTTATTGGTTTGCGAATCAGTCTCGCAGGAGGTCACATCCAGTGCGGTCACAACCAAGAAACCTTTGGGTGCCCTCCACCGCCCCCCCCCCCCCCCCCCACCCAATCCCCCACCCCTCCACTTCTCCTCGTTCAATGACTGTTCTCTCTGTGTTTCAGATACCGGCAGCCACTGTCTTTGTGTTTTAAGGAACGCAGGTCTATCTGTCTGGGGTCAGACTCGAGAAAGTCATGAATAACAGTCTCGGTGTGCTTAAGATGCTTGTTTTAATCCTTCTTATTGTTTGTCACAGTTTTTTGCTTGACTTTAACCCTCCTGCAATTAGCAGGTTTAGAAATAAATGGAAACAGGAGGAGTCATTTAGAGTCGGGGAATCGGCCAAAACATGCGAGCTTGGAAGAAACAAAGGCTTTCTACTAATTAACTCCATGACCGCAGTCCCGATGGGGCTGAGTGGCATTTCCTATCCAGGCACCAAACACATTCAAGGCAGAAAGATAAGAGGATAAAATATGTATATTTCCAGAGATTTCAACATTACTGATAATTCTGCAGCATTGCCCGCCGCGATCAATTCACTTCTTTCCGAAATGTCACACAGCCCAGTGACTCAACTCCAGAAAGCCAGCATCAAACACCACATTTCCATATCAAAAAATCATTTCTAATAGAGTCGTGCGGTGGCACGGAATTCAGCGTTTCTGAGAAAAGGCAAATGTTGTCAAAGCTTTTCATCTTGACTCATCAGAATCACAAGAGAACCCAATTTCAGAGGAAACGGCAACTTTACATGGGAAAAGAGAGTGCTGATTGGTTGGTAAATCGGCTCTGATTGGTAGAGGTGGTTCTAAAATTTACAAAATAACGCTGGGCAAAGCTCTGTCTCCCTCCTGGTGTTGTTAAACTTCTTACTGTGTTTACCCCAGTCCAACGCCGGCATCTCCACATCATCCCTCGAACTGGTCAGATAATTGCTATGCAACCGGCATACCTTGTGCTTTCCTCAATAACTGATTCATTAGGATTTAATTTTCTGCAATAAACTCCACAATAAAACTCAGCCAGAGAATAACATAAGGACACAGTGCATCAACAGGACTGCAATGTCACTGATAAAATCAGAGCTGCTTCAACCACTGCAGCTACATTCTGCCACTTCAAACACCCAGTCTAATCCCACGCTCCCTTCACCCCCTGCACCCTTTAATATCCCACCCAGTCTAATAACCTTTCTCCTTCCAAGTTTGTCTAATAATAGGGAGCCAAAAACCATTCTGGCCAAAGGAATCAGCCAGTGTTCTTGCTGCTGACAACAATCCAGTGAATCCAGATACTGGGACAATCCAGAGATACAAAACACTGGGACAATCCATTGAATCCAGACACTGGGACAATTCAGAGATACCAAACACTGGGACAATCCAGTGAATCCGGACACTGGGACAATCCAGTGAATCCGGACACTGGGACAATCCAGAGAATCCAGACACTGGGACAATTCAGAGATACCAAACACTGGAACAATCCAGTGAATCCAGACACTGGAATAACAATCCAGAGAATCCGGACACTGGGACAATCCAGTGAACCCGGACACTGGGACAATCCATTGAATCCAGACACTGGGACAATTCAGAGATACCAAACACTGGAACAATCCAGTGAATCCAGACACTGGAATAACAATCCAGAGAATCCAGACACTGGGACAATCCAGTGAATCCAGACACTGGAATAACAATCCAGTGAATCCAGACACTGGGACAATCCAGTGAATCCAGACACTGGAATGACAATCCAGTGAATCCAGACATTGGGACAATCCAGAGGGACCACATACTGGGACAATCCAGTGAATCCAGACATTGGGACAATCCAGAGATTCCGGACACTGGGACAATCCAGTGAATCTGGACACTGGGTTGATTTGGTGGAGAACAGGGTTGAGACTGACCAGTGATGCCTCTTGTGGCCACATTGCCAGTGGGGGTGAGGTGAGGTCAGTGAGGCGAATTCATTCCAATTGTTTCAGAGAGAATCAATGCAGTAAAAGGTAAACACGAGGCTCCGTTCACCACATGTACATTAACAGCACAATGCAATGTGTACACGAACAGCATTTTGCAATGTGTACATTAGCAGCATTTTGCAATGTGTATATTAACAGCACGTTGCAATGTGTACACTAACAGCACATTGCAATGTGTACACTAACAGCATTTTGCAATGTGTACACGAACAGCATTTTGCAATGTGTACATTAGCAGCATTTTGCAATGTGTATATTAACAGCACGTTGCAATGTGTACACTAACAGCACATTGCAATGTGTACACTAACAGCATTTTGCAATGTGTACACTAACAGCATTTTGCAATGTGTACATTAGCAGCATTTTGCAATGTGTATATTAACAGCACGTTGCAATGTGAACACTAACAGCACGTTGCAATGTGTACACTAACAGCATTTTGCAATGTGTACACTAACTGCACAATGCAATGTGTACACTAACAGCACATTGCAATGTGTACACTAACAGCATTTTGCAATGTGTACACGAACAGCATTTTGCAATGTGTACATTAGCAGCATTTTGCAATGTGTATATTAACAGCACGTTGCAATGTGTACACTAACAGCACATTGCAATGTGTACACTAACAGCATTTTGCAATGTGTACACTAACAGCATTTTGCAATGTGTACACTAACAGTATTTTGCAATGTGTACATTAGCAGCATTTTGCAATGTGTATATTAACAGCACGTTGCAATGTGAACACTAACAGCACGTTGCAATGTGTACACTAACAGCATTTTGCAATGTGTACACTAACTGCACAATGCAATGTGTACACTAACAGCACATTGCAATGTGTACACTAACAGCATTTTGCAATGTGTACACTAACAGCATTTTGCAATGTGCACATTAACAGCATTTTGCAATGTATACACTAACAGCACTTTGCAATGTGTACACTAACAGCATTTTGCAATGTGTACACAAACAGCACTTTGCAATGTGTACACTAACAGCACGTTGGAATGTGAACACTAACAGCATGTTGCAATGTCTACACTAACAGCATTTTGCAATGTCTACACTAACAGCACGTTGCAATGTGTACACTAACAGCACGTTGGAATGTGAACACTAACAGCATGTTGCAATGTCTACACTAACAGCATTTTGCAATGTGTACACTAACTGCACAATGCAATGTATACAATAACAGCATTTTGCAATGTGCACATTAACAGCATTTTGCAATGTGTACACAAACAGCACTTTGCAATGTGTACATTAACATCACATTGCAATGTGTACATTAACAGCATTTTGCAATGTGTACATTAACAGCATTTTGCAATGTGTACACTAACAGCATTTTGCAATGTGTACACAAACAGCACTTTGCAATGTGTACACTAACAGCATTTTGCAATGTGTACACAAACAGCACTTTGCAATGTGTACACTAACAGCACGTTGGAATGTGAACACTAACAGCATGTTGCAATGTCTACACTAACAGCATTTTGCAATGTCTACACTAACAACACGTTGCAATGTGTACACTAACAGCACGTTGGAATGTGAACACTAACAGCATGTTGCAATGTCTACACTAACAGCATTTTGCAATGTGTACACTAACTGCACAATGCAATGTATACAATAACAGCATTTTGCAATGTGCACATTAACAGCATTTTGCAATGTGTACACAAACAGCACTTTGCAATGTGTACATTAACATCACATTGCAATGTGTACATTAACAGCATTTTGCAATGTGTACATTAACAGCACTTTGAAATGTGTACACTAACAGCACATTGCAATGTGTACACTAACAGCGTTTTGCAATGTGTACACTAACAGCACTTTGCAATGTATACACTAACAGCATTTTGCAATGTGTACATTAACAGCACTTTGAAATGTGTACACTAACAGCACATTGCAATGTGTATACTAACAGCGTTTTGCAATGTGTACACTAACAGCACTTTGCAATGTGTATATTAACTACATTTTGTAATGTGTACACTAACAGCATTTTGTAATGTGCACTCACAGTAATGCAAATGACAACTTTTGACACTTTAGTAAAAAGAAATTGATATTTGGAATATGAAAACAAGAAAACCTGCAGTAAATCCCAGGCTGCAGATAATGGAAAATGTGAGCGCGTGTAATCGAATACTGACCACATGGTAAAATGTTTAATCACTGCATCAAGAAGCCAGCTGGCAAAGATTAATAAAATGCTGCTGCAAGTAAGAGAATACAGAAAAATATTGTTGTATTAGATGATATTTTACTGTGTCAGCAGCTTTGTAATCGCCCAATGTGAGAGAGTAGTTTGAGGAACACATTGTTCGAGTCTCTGTGCAAAGATTCTTCGCTCTGGATCCTCGCTGAAGACTTTGCTTCAAACTCTCGCCCATCGCCCAAGCTCGCCTTCGTAGCAGCTCCCTGATTGGATAATCAGGTGCCCAACTATGATTGGCTGACTTCCCAGAGACAACATTTCCCTTCTGAAGCTGCTCCATTATTGGATAACCAGCTCCATCTACTGACCAAACTGAACATCGATAAACCAACAGCAGACCGAGAAAACCCACCCCCACTGAGAAACCCCACCCACACCGAGAAACCCCACCCACACCGAGAAACCCCACCCACACCGAGAAACCCCACCGAGAAATCCCACCCACACCGAGAAACCCCACCCACACTGAGAAACCCCAACCCCACCGAGAAACCCCACCCACACTGAGAAACCCCACTCCCACCGAGAAACCCCACCCACACTGAGAAACCCCACTCCCACCGAGAAACCCCACCCACACTGAGAAACCCCACCCACACCGAGAAACCCCACCCCCACCGAGAAACCCCACCCCCACTGAGAAATCCCACCCACACCGAGAAACCCCACCCACACCGAGAAACCCCACCCCCACCGAGAAACCCCACCCCCACCGAGAAATCCCACCCACACCGAGAAACCCCACCCACACTGAGAAACCCCAACCCCACCGAGAAACCCCACCCACACTGAGAAACCCCACTCCCACCGAGAAACCCCACCCACACTGAGAAACCCCACCCACACCGAGAAACCCCACCCCCACCGAGAAACCCCACCCCCACCGAGAAACCCCACCCCCACCGAGAAACCCCACCCCCACCGAGAAACCCCACCCACACTGAGAAACCCCACCCCCACCGAGAAACGCCACCCCCACCGAGAGACCCCACCCCCACCGAGAGACCCCACCCACACCGAGAAACCCCACCCACACTGAGAAACCCCACCCTCACCGAGAAAACTCACCCCCACCGAGAAACCCCACCCCCACCGAGAGACCCCACCCCCACCGAGAAACCCCACCCACACCGAGAAACCCCACCCCCACCGAGAGACCCCACCCCCACCAAGAAACCCCACCCACACTGAGAAACCCCACCCCCACCGAGAGACCCCACCCACACCGAGAAACCACACCCACACTGAGAAACCCCACCCTCACCGAGAAACCCCACCCACACCGAGAAACCCCACCCACACCAAGAAACCCCACCCACACCGAGAAACCCCACCCACACTGAGAAACCCCACCCTCACCGAGAAAACTCACCCCCACCGAGAAACCCCACCCCCACCGAGAGACCCCACCCCCACCGAGAAACCCCACCCACACCGAGAAACCCCACCCACACTGAGAAACCCCACCCTCACCGAGAAACCCCACCCACACCGAGAAACCCCACCCACACTGAGAAACCCCACCCACACCGAGAAACCCCACCCACACCAAGTAACCCCACCTCCACCGAGAAACCCCACCTCCACCGAGAAACCCAACCCTCACCGAGAAACCCCACCCCCACCATGAAACCCCATCCCCACCGTGAAACCCCACCCACACCGAGAAACCCCACCCACACCGAGAAACCCCACCCACACCGAGAAACCCCACCTCCACCGAGAAACCCCACCTCCACCGAGAAACCCCACCCTCACCGAGAAACCCCACCCCCACCATGAAACCCCACCCACACCGAGAAACCCCACCCACACCGAGAAACCCCACCCACACCGAGAAACGCCACCCACACTGAGAAACCCCACCCACAGCGAGAAACCCCACCCACACCGAGAAACCACACCCAGACCGAGAAACACCACCCACAGCGAGTGACCCCACCCACACCGAGAGACCCCGCCCACGCTGAGAAACCCCACCCCCACCGAGAAACCCCACCCCCACCGAGAAACCCCACCCCCACCGAGAAACCCCACCCACACCGAGAAACCCCAACCCCACCGTGAAACCCCACCCACACCGAGAAACCACACCCACACCGAGAAACCCCACCCACACCGAGAAACCCCACCCACACTGAGAAACCCCACCCACAGCGAGAAACCCCACCCACACCGAGAAACCACACCCAGACCGAGAAACACCACCCACAGCGAGTGACCCCACCCACACCGAGAGACCCCACCCACGCTGAGAAACCCCACCCCCACCGAGAAACCCCACCCCCACCGAGAAACCCCACCCCCACCGAGAAACCCCATTCCCACCGTGAAACCCCACCCCCACCGAGAAACCCCACCCCCACTGAGAAACCCCACCCCCACCGAGAAACCCCACCCCCACCGAGAAACCCCACCCACGCTGAGAAACCCCACCCCCACCGAGAAACCCCACCCCCACCGAGAAACCCCATCCCCACCGTGAAACCCCACCCCCACCGAGAAACCCCACCCCCACCGAGAAACCCCACCCACACTGAGAAACCCCACCCACACCGAGAAACCACACCCAGACCGAGAAACACCACCCACAGCGAGTGACCCCACCCACACCGAGAGACCCCACCCACACCGAGAAACCCCACCCACGCTGAGAAACCCCACCCCCACCGAGAAACCCCACCCCCACCGAGAAACCCCACCCCCACCGAGAAACCCCACCCCACCGAGAAACCCCACCCCCACCGAGAAACCCCACCCACACCGAGAAACCACACCCAGACCGAGAAACACCACCCACAGCGAGTGACCCCACCCACACCGAGAGACCCCACCCACACCGAGAAACCCCACCCACGCTGAGAAACCCCACCCCCACCGAGAAACCCCACCCCCACCGAGAAACCCCACCCCCACCGAGAAACCCCACCCCCACCGAGAAACCCCACCCCCAGTGAGAAACCCCACCCCCACCAAGAAACCCCACCCGCACCGAGAAACCCCACCCACACCAAGCCGTACTCAAACCAAGAAACTCTTCCACTCTCTCCCAATGTTCTCCACTTTCTTCCCCTGTTCCCTTACCTGTGATTGGCCAGCAACCCGCAGGGTCTATGATCCCAGGGCAGGCCACAGCTGGCCTGTTAAGTGCCTGAATGGTGCCAGATGCAGAGATTTGACATTTGGGCTAAAGTGCAGGATCTCTGACAGCGAGATGCTAATTTTGTTGTTACCTTCTCGAAGGAGTCGGAGTCAGCGGGACAGTTTTCAGATCCCTGATGTTCTTCTCATTCTCTGTACCCAGAAAGTTAAACATTTCAACTATGACTTTTTCCACATCGAGTCTGTAAACTAACGGCACTGAGAGACTCCTTGCTGGAGAGGGACAGCCTGTGGTGCCTCTCTCCAACAACTTGAACGTTTGCACTGTGCCAGTTTCCCTACAATTGCCCCTCACCTCAGTCCCTGTTTGCAAGCAACTGATTGTGTGTTGGGCCCAAGCACAGGATTCACTGTGGTCATGTTGCTTTCCAATGACTTCCCACTCAGAAAGCAGAGCTCCTTACTTCTCCAGAGTTACATTTTGTTGGATCTCATTTGGACTGAGCCATTCTGAAGGACAAATCGATGTTGATTTCCTCGTGTAAGGGTCGCCCTGCGGTGAGTAATTACACCCTGAATAAATGAAGCTACTTGGTCGAGATTGTGTGAAATATTAATGATTAGATATTTGTACAATTAAACTGCTTGGCATGGCTTCAACTAATCAATTTATCTTAAACCCCAATTGAGTTTGTATTTCACACCGTACACTGTCGACGCTTGTGACATTCTTGTTTTAGTAAAATCAGGAATTTTAATGGTGTCCGCAGGTGAAGCATAGCTGACTTGGTTATGTCCCTGAGTTCCTGTTTCAGACTTCCCTCCCCCTCCACCTTGGGCCAGCTGGAGATCTGAGATTGCGTTTGGGAGGTGGAGTTTCAGTGTCCCTGGAGATTCAGGGAATGGAATCTCAGAAGGTGAGGTCGAAATCCTATCAGCTGGATGGTTGCTGAAGTCACCCGACAGGAGGAGAGTTTTGGAGAGAATTCCAAGGCAGGATTTGCAAATGTGGAGATTGGAAACCCTGGTGAGAAAGACAACATTTCAGCGAAATTGACTCACAATCTGACAGACGTCCGGGCGGGTTGTTGAGAAATCCATGGAATCGGGTTTGGTTGCATCTGTCAGTTTTTCTGCAGTGTGGTGCGTTTGGGCACAGTTTGCCTGTTAATTTACCTGCCCCTCATACTTACCCTAAACCTTCGTGTCTAAGATAGATATTGGAAATTGCTTTATCTCTCTGCACTTGTATAGTTACGTTTATTTGCTTTGTTCCAAACCCCCGTGGCTTTTTCACTTGGGAAGCACATTGAATCTCATACATGATCTCATGACAAAATGTTATTGGTCCCTAACTGGATCTTCCCTTGCCACCTCCCCCCACCACCACCACACCCGCCCCCCCCCCCCCCAAAACCCCCGCCCAACCCCACCATCCCCCCACCCACCCATGACCTGGGATCTGGCTAAGTACCTTTACAACTTTATCATAGATCTCAGCATTTCCCTGAGGAGTGAGGTCAAGCTAACTGGCTTCTGTAATTACCTGTTCCCCACCGGCCCCCCCTCCCCCCTTTTCTTGAACAGCAGTTGCATCTGAGAATTTCCAATCCACTGGGACTGTTCTCGGAGCTAGAGTATTATGGAAAACCATGACTGGTGTCTTCACTACCTCTGTAGCCTACCTTTTTTGAAAGCCAAAGGCTGTAGGACATGAGCTCCTGGGGAATCGCTCTCTTTTGAGTCCCTTAGAATAGCTTTTCTCTGCTGATATTAACTGCTCTCAGTTCCTTGCTCTGATTAACCTCTAGATTTTCCTCTATTCCTGACATGCAATTTGAACCTTCTGATGTGAAGACAGACACAGAATATTTGCTCGAAGTCTCTGCCATCTCCTCATTCCCCGTGATAACCTTATTTATTCCTGACTCTCAGGGAACAGCACTCACTTGAGCTACTCTCCTCCTTTTTATATCACCGTAAAAGCCCTTACAAGCTGCTTTTATATTCCTAGTTAGTTTACTCTCATGTTCTATATTTTCTGTTTTTTATCAACTTTTTGATTACCCTTTGCTGGCTTCTAAAATTCTCCCCTGTCCTCAGGTGTCCCATTGTTCTTTGCAACTGTATAGGTATCCTCTCTCAATCCAATACTATCCTTTTGAATCATTTTAGCATAATTAAGGACCCCACGTACCCCGGACATTCTCTCTTCCGCCTTCTTCTGTCGGGAAAAAGATACAAAAGTCTGAGGTCACGTACCAACCGACTCAAGAACAGCTTCTTCCCTGCTGCCACCAGACTTTTAAATGGACCTACCCTATATTAAGTTGATCTTTCTCTACACCCGAGCTATGACTGCACTCTCTCCTTTAATTCTCTATGAACAGTATGCTTTGTCTGTATAGCATGTAAGAAACAATACTTTTCATTCTATACGAATACATGAGACAATAATAAATCAAATCAAATTTCGCGATGTTCTCGATGAAACAAAATCCCATTAGTGGCCAATTTTATTTTTGTAATGTGCTAACTATGTTCGGGGTTGTGGATTTTAACAGAAATAAAAGTACGCAACTTGCACACGGAGATTGAAAGTAACAACAGGAGATTTTTACCAGCAGCTGCTTCCTGCACAGAGTACAAACTGAAAGTAAAATAGTCCCTGTGGCAACACCCCAATGACATCACCATCATATCATGGGATCAGCTCCTAAAGCAACCTGCAATCCTTTTAAATATATAACACAACATATATCCAAACACTTTGAATCTCTTATCTAGGGTGTATTCTCACAACTGTCATCCTTCTTTCCCCAATCTGTCTGTCAAGCATCAACATTTCTATTGTACCATCACTACATCGACACATTGACAAGGTCTTACAGTCATCCATTGTGTGGGTTCAACGGCCATAATTTTGACAGAGGGTGCGAAGAACATGAAATCCCGAGCCACAAACAATCAGTAATGCTTCAAAATGGGAACTAGAGATTGGGATTAGACTAGGTGGGATATTAAAGGGTGTGGGGAGTGAGGGGGAGAGTGGGGTTAGACTGGGTGGGATATTAAAGGGTGTGGGGAGTGAGGGGGAGAGTGGGATTAGACTGGGTGGGATATTAAAGGGTGCGGGGAGTGAGGGGGAGAGTGGGATTAGACTGGGTGGGATATTAAAGGGTGCGGGGAGTGAGGGGGAGAGTGGGATTAGACTGGGTGGGATATTAAAGGGTGTGGGGAGTGAGGGGGAGAGTGGGATTAGACTGGGTGGGATATTAAAGGGTGTGGGGAGTGAGGGGGAGAGTGGGATTAGACTGGGTGGGATATTAAAGGGTGCGGGGAGTGAGGAGGGAGTGGGATTAGACTGGGTGGGATATTAAAGGGTGCAGGGAGTGAGGGGCAGAGTGCAATTAGACTAGATGGGATGTTAAAGGGTGCGGGGAGTGAGGGGGAGAGTGGAATTAGACTAGATGGGATATTAAAGGGTGCAGGGTGTGAGGGGGAGAGTGGGATTAGACTGGGTGGGATATTAAAGGGTGCGGGGAGTGAGGGGGAGAGTGGAATTATAGGACCCTGGTTAGACCCCACTTGGAGTACTGCGCGCAGTTCTGGTCACCTCATTACAGGAAAGATGTTGAAGCCATTGAAAGGGTGCAGAGGAGATTTACAAGGATGTTGCCTGGATTGGGGGGCATGCCTTATGAGGATAGGTTGAGGGAGCTTGGTCTCTTCTCCCTGGAGAGACGAAGGATGAGAGGTGACCTGATAGAGGTTTACAAGATGTTGAGAGGTCTGGATAGGGTAGACTCTCAGAGGCTATTTCCAAGGGCTGAAATGGTTGCTACGAGAGGACACAGGTTTAAGGTGCTGGGGGGTAGGTACAGAGGAGATGTCAGGGGTAAGTTTTTCACTCAGAGGGTGGTGGGTGAGTGGAATCGGCTGACGTCGGTGGTGGTGGAGGCAAACTCGTTGGGGTCTTTTAAGAGACTTCTGGATGAGTACATGGGATTTAATGGGATTGAGGGCTATAGATAGGCCTAGAGGTGGGGATGTGATCGGCGCAACTTGTGGGCCGAAGGGCCTGTTTGTGCTGTGGCTTTCTATGTTCTATGTTCTATGTTCTAGATGGGATATTAAAGGGTGCAGGGTGTGAGGGGGAGAGTGGGATTAGACTGGGTGGGATATTAAAGGGTGCGGGTTGTGAGGGGAGAAGTGGGGTTAGACTGGGTGGGATATTAAAGGGTGCGGGGAGTGAGGGGGAGAGTGGGCTTAGACTGGGTGGGATATTAAAGGGTGCGGGGAGTGAGGGGGAGAGTGGGATTAGACTGGGTGGGATATTAAAGGGTGTGGGGAGTGAGGGGGAGAGTGGGATTAGATAAGGTGGGATATTAAAGGGTGCAGGGAGTGAGGGGCAGAGTGCAATTAGACTAGATGGGATGTTAAAGGGTGCGGGGAGTGAGGGGGAGAGTGGAATTAGACTAGATGGGATATTAAAGGGTGCAGGGTGTGAGGGGGAGAGTGGGATTAGACTGGGTGGGATATTAAAGGGTGTGGGGAGTGAGGGGGAGAGTGGAATTATAGGACCCTGGTTAGACCCCACTTGGAGTACTGCGCGCAGTTCTGGTCACCTCATTACAGGAAAGATGTTGAAGCCATTGAAAGGGTGCAGAGGAGATTTACAAGGATGTTGCCTGGATTGGGGGGCATGCCTTATGAGGATAGGTTGAGGGAGCTTGGTCTCTTCTCCCTGGAGAGACGAAGGATGAGAGGTGACCTGATAGAGGTTTACAAGATGTTGAGAGGTCTGGATAGGGTAGACTCTCAGAGGCTATTTCCAAGGGCTGAAATGGTTGCTACGAGAGGACACAGGTTTAAGGTGCTGGGGGGTAGGTACAGAGGAGATGTCAGGGGTAAGTTTTTCACTCAGAGGGTGGTGGGTGAGTGGAATCGGCTGACGTCGGTGGTGGTGGAGGCAAACTCGTTGGGGTCTTTTAAGAGACTTCTGGATGAGTACATGGGATTTAATGGGATTGAGGGCTATAGATAGGCCTAGAGGTGGGGATGTGATCGGCGCAACTTGTGGGCCGAAGGGCCTGTTTGTGCTGTGGCTTTCTATGTTCTATGTTCTATGTTCTAGATGGGATATTAAAGGGTGCAGGGTGTGAGGGGGAGAGTGGGATTAGACTGGGTGGGATATTAAAGGGTGCGGGTTGTGAGGGGAGAAGTGGGGTTAGACTGGGTGGGATATTAAAGGGTGCGGGGAGTGAGGGGGAGAGTGGGCTTAGACTGGGTGGGATATTAAAGGGTGCGGGGAGTGAGGGGGAGAGTGGGATTAGACTGGGTGGGATATTAAAGGGTGTGGGGAGTGAGGGGGAGAGTGGGATTAGATAAGGTGGGATATTAAAGGGTGTGGGGTGTGAGGGGGAGAGTAGTGTTAGACTGGATGGGATATTAAAGGGTGCGGGGTGTGAGGGGCAGAGTGGGGTTAGACTGGGTGGGATATTAAAGGGTGCGGGGAGTGAGGGGGAGAGTGGGATTAGACTGGGTGGGATATTAAAGGGTGTGGGGAGTGAGGAGGAGAGTGGGATTAGATTGGGTGGGATATTAAAGGGTGCGGGGAGTGAGGGGGGAGAGTGGGATTAGATTGGGTAGGATGTTAAAGGGTGCGGGTAGTGAGGGGGAGAGTGGGATTAGACTGGATGGGATATTAAAGGGTGCGGGGTGTGAGGGGGAGAGTGGAATTAGATTAGGCAGTCCCTGTGGATTAAAACACCGTCTGTGTTTGTTTTGACACATTTTAAATTTGCATGATGAGACAGATATTTTGGTTTGCTTTTTTCCAGGTGTTTTGGGAAATTCTTTAAATTATCGTTTGGAAACATAAGAAGTATAAGGAATGGATATGTGTAAATCAGGCTGGGGAAATCAGAATGATTGAGGTACATTAAACAACAATCATCTCAGCTGGTGTAGGAGTTTGCTACCGAGCTCTGTAATGGTAACCACAGGCACACTTCAATATAACCAGCATGTTATCCGGGAGATCTGAGGACAATATCCCACTCTCTCCCAGTGCCATACTAACGGAGTGCTGCACTGCTGAAAGTGGCCTCCTCCAGGTGAGATGATAAATCAGAGCCCCTCCTGCCCCCTAAGGGCTGATTCCACAATGCTATTCGAGGAAGAACAGGATTTCCTCCGCAGTGTCCGAGCCAATATTCTGCCCCCCTCCATCGAGCCGTTAGCCATCGCTGATTGGTGGAAATTGCTGTGTGCTTATTGGCTGTTGCATTACAACAGTGACTTCAATTCAAAAGTAGCTCATTGGTTGTAAGCTGTGTTGAGATGGCCTGAGGCTGTGACTGGCGCTATAGAAATGAAACTTTGCTCCTTCTGTCTTTCCTTCTCATTCTTTTTGTTTCTTCCTTACTAATTATCGTGGATTTTGACCTCATTCCTCGACCTAACTCAGGAGATTCCATGGCTGGAAGCTGTTTAATTTCATAGAATCATCCATTCAGCCCATCGAGCCTGCACCGACTCTCTGACGGAATGCTTTACCCGGGACCTCTCCCCCGCCCCATCCCCATAACCCCATACATTTACCATGGCTAATCCTCTAACTTACACATCTTTGGATACTGGGGGTCAATTTAACATCACCAATCCACTTAACCCGCACATCTTTGGACTGTGGGAGGAGACCGGAGCACCCGGAGGAAACCCACGCAGACACGGGCAGAAAGTGCAGACTCCACACGGACAGTGACCCAAGCTGGGAATTGAACCCGGGTCCCTGGAGCCGTGGGGCAGTAGTGCTAACCGCTGTGCCAACGTGCTGCCCTTTTTGGTGCATGAACTAGCACCCCTAGTTAGAACCAACTATCTGAGAGTTTTATATATTGATAAATATAGCAAGGACCAGATTAGAAACTCCAAGATATTTTATGAAGTTAGCCCAGACCCTAAATTTTATATTTGATTTTGGCATTGGTGAGTGTAAGGTGTTTCACCCCAGGTGTGATTCAAGTGACCCACTAGGAAGCTTTTATCAAACAAAGTTTATTTAAGAACACAATTAGAATATAACAAAAAGAATTAGCATAACTTTTACTGATTAAAGTGCTTAAACATGACAAAATGCAATTCCTAACAGCTAGCTATCTCTATCGTTCCAATATCCAGTATCCCCACATAGACATCAATCCCTTCTTTCGAATCAGTCAGCACAGAAACCAAAGATGTTCACGTGATTCTAGATTTTCAGCCTTTTGGCTTCTGGATAGAGATCCAGACAGCAATTTCCAGAGAAGGATATATCCTCAAAACAGCAAAACTTCAGAGAAGTAAACCCTGGCTCTGGCAGCTCCCAGTCTCCAGACTTCAGAGACAGAGACAGGAAAGAGAGGTCCTCCCTCCCCTCCCAAAAAGCAGACTGAGCTTGGCTTCTCTGTGTAAGCCTCGCTGTACCCAGTCATATCACCATACCTGTCAATTATCCCAATCAAGCCCCACTCTGCAAAATCCCAGGGGAACACCAAGAACAGCAGAACAGCATTAGTTCAGTTAAACAATTATGCTGCTGCAGTAACAACACAGGATGCTGGTTACAGACAGAATGCCTCCGAGTGCATAGAACTGCTACAACAGTTCCTGGAACAAGAACATGACTAGATACATTTCTTAAATGCACAGTGTCATCAGAAGGTTAGAACCAGCTGTTTTAAGAGTGTTACGTATTTGTAATTATAACATAATATGTTAGAATTTGAGAGTGTTATATATTCACAAATATAACACATCGGCTTCTAATCTGTGAGTGTTATATATTGGTAAATATAACACATCAGGTCAGAATCTCAGAGTGATATATATTAGTCAACAGAAAATAACAGGTTAGAGTTTGAGATTGTTATACATTTGTAAATATAACACAAGAGGTTAGAATTTGAGAGTGTTACTTATTGGTAAATATAACACAACAACAACTTGTACTTATGTAGCGCCTCCTATAAAATGAATTATAAAGGGACAGGTTTTAAGGAGTGTCTTAAAGGAGAGAGAGGTGAAGAGGTTTAGGGAAGGAATTCCAGAACTTGGGGCCCCCTGGCAGCTAAAGGTGATGAGAATTAAATTGGGGTTGCAAATGGTGCCAGAATTAGAGGAGATCTCAGGGGATTGGAGGCGATTAGAGGATTGAGGCTGTGGATAGAATTGAACAGGGACAAAAAAAAATTAAAATCAAGGTGTTGCCAGACTGATAGCCAAGGAGGCTCAGGGACCAGAGAATCATAGAGTCTTGGTGGTGCCAGCTGGAAAAGACGGTTTAAAGAACATTATAAAATGTATCTTTATATTCTGCGAGAGCAGCATTGCAATTAGGGTAATTTGAGCAATCAAGGATTCCTGCTCAACTTCAGAGATCTCACCGGAATCTGATCAAGCTAAATTCGTTTCATTCTCTGTGTCTTGATTTCCATCGGAGCTTGGAACAGTCGGAAAGATGCACAGAGTGACGAATTTAAAAACTTGTGGGGAGATAAATAAGACGCTGCAGGGTCCAGGCTGTGACCAGTGAAGCCAGTAATTAATGGACTGTGGCTAGAGGATTGGAGCTGTGGATCTCTTCCACTTCCATCGCCAGGCTGTTGAACTGTTAGCTTCTATTTAATGGTTAAATCAAATAACTGCTAGCTGTGCCTAGCCGAGCATTTTCATTAAATCTTTGCTCCCACGCTATCGTTTGAAGATGGTCCAAGCTTGACTATTCCAAAACCTGCCTCTTCTTCTGCCACCTTCAAACTTTCCAATTGCTAAACTGAGACTGATAGATCTTTACAGAAGAGACAGAGTGTGGATGCTGGGAATGCAAAATGAAAACTGAAAGTACTCAGCAGGTCTGGCAGCATCATTATATTACACTGGAGAGGCAGCGCAGAGGGAGGCCATTTGGCCCAATCAGTCCATGCTGCGATTTATGCTCCACTTGATCTCCTCCCGTCCACCCTCACCTAACTCTAAGAGGGCAATCTTACCAGAAAGAAATTCTGAGTGCCGAACGAGTCTGAAAACGGGGGAGTTCCAGATCTGTTTCCGAGCGAGTTTGAAAATGCAATTCTACGTCACTTTGGACAAAAAGTGAAACTCAATCTGTGTCCCGCCATTATGGGGTGGGGCAGGGCCAAAGATTGCCAAAAAGCTGGTAGCTCACAATAGAGGATGCAATCACGCATGCGCAGATCTCTCTGTTCTGTGCAACGCAACATGGATTTCAATATTGAAATCAGCCTTGCGCCCCCTACCCAGGCATGGAGCTGGTCACGCCAGAAATCTGGGCCCAGTAGGATCACGAGAGGTGAGGAATCGGGTGCTTCATTTTCTCCCAGAGGGTAGTGAACCTTTGGAATTCTCTACCCAATGAAGCAGTAGCGGCTACCTCGTTAAATGTGTTTAAGTCACAGATAGATAGATTTTTAACCATTAAGGGAATTAAGGGTTATGGGGAGCGGGCGGGTAAGTGGAACTGAACCCACTATCAGATCAGCCATGATCTTATTGAATAGCGAGCAGGCTTGAGGGGCTAGATGGCCTACTCCTGCTCCTATTTCTTATGAACCTAATTTCTCACCTCTCGTATGATCTTACCGGCTTGCTCTGCTCATAGATCAGTAGGACGAGAAGGTAAGATTGTGCTCTATAAGTCTCTGTCTCTTTCTCTCCCCCTCTATTTGTTCAGCTTTCCCCTTAAACCTATCTGCTCTAATCACCCCATCTTAATCCACATTCTCTCGGGGTAAAGAATGCTCCATTTAATTTGCTCACGGTTATTGTAACGATACTGTGCCTTTAAGAAATATATTTTAGTCGTGTTCCTGTGCAGGATGTTTCTCACAGTCCATTCCATTTTATCAGAGTTGTTTTGTCTGGCTCCATCAGCACGATATTGTTACCGCAGCAACATAACATAATCTGAATTGATGCAGTGTATCTTTTGATTTGAAATAATGGAGGGTTCTGTTGTTTGTGTTTTCCGTTGGGATTTTGCAGAGTGGGGCGTGATTGGGATGATTGAAAGGTCTGGTCACATGACTGGGTACAGCTGACACAGAATATTCAAACTTAGATGCTGCTTTTAAGTTGAGAGAGAGCAGCGTCTCTCCTTTCCCTTCTCTAGAGTCTGGAGACTGGCAGCTGCCAGAGACTAAGTTTACTTCTTTGAAGTTTTGCTATTTAGAGGATATACCCTTCTCTGGAAACTGTTACCTGGATCTCTGTCCAGAAGTGTTAATAAGCTGAAAATGTAGCATTACGTAAGCATCTTTGGTTTTTGTGCTAATTGGTTATACAGAAGGGCTTTATATCTATGGGGAATACTGCTGAATTGGAACAATAGAGATAGCTAGCTGTTAAGAGTTCTCCTTTGTCACATCTAAGTATTTTAATTGGTAAAAGTTATGCTAATTCTTTTTGTTATATTCTAACTGTGTTCTTAAATAAAGGTTGTTTTGATAAAAGCTTACTAGTGGGTCACTTGAATCATACCTGGAGTGAAAAGAATTCTGCTCACCCTAATGCCAAAATCAAATGCAAACATTAGGGTCTAGGCTTACTGCATAATATACCCAACATTGTCTTATTTTAATTATCTCTAAAACTTTGCTCTTCTCCACTATCGGAAACATTCTCCTTGTCCACTCAATCAAAATATCTCCTCATTTTGAAGACCTCAATTGGGTCAGGAGTGCGAAGTTCTTGTTGGATGGCTTCCTCCCACAATCTGAAAGATGTGCTGATTAGGTGGATTGGCCGTGCTAAATTCTCCCTCGGTGTACCCGAACAGGTGCCGCAGTGTGGCGACTAGGGGATTTTCACAATAACTTCATTGCAGTGTTAATGTAAGCCTACTTGTGACAATGATAAATAAACTACCAGGGGATATGAGCAATAAAATAGCAAAAAAGGGCTGGTTGTCTCCTTCTGTTCCTGTGTATTTGAAATGGAATAAAATTGAACTCCTATTGCTGTTTGCAACGAAAAGAATTTGACCTGCGGATAATGGAATTGAGAATATATTTTCAAACTTCACCCGTGGATACCATTAAAGTTCCTGATTTTACTAAAACAAGAATGTCACAAGCGTCGACAGTGTACGGTGTGAAATACAAACTCAATTGGGGTTTAAGATAAATTGATTAGTTGAAGCCATGCCAAGCAGTTTAATTGTACAAATATCTAATCATTAATATTTCACACAATCTCGACCAAGTCACTTCATTTATTCAGGGTGTAATTACTCACCGCAGGGCGACCCTTACACGAGGAAATCAACATTGATTTGTCCTTCAGAATGGCTCAGTCCAAATGAGATCCAACAAAATGTAACTCTGGAGAAGTAAGGAGCTCTGCTTTCTGAGTGGGAAGTCATTGAAAAGCAACATTACCACAGTGAATCCTGTGCTTGGGCCCAACACACAATCAGTTCCTTGCAAACAGGGACTGAGGTGAGGGACAATTGTAGGGAAACTGGCACAGTGCAAACGTTCAAGTTGTTGGAGAGAGGCACCACAGGCTGTCCCTCTCCAGTAGAATTGACGGAGAGAGTCACAGTTGAGCTGTGTCAGTGAATACTATACGCTGGAGAGTATGTAATGAGCACAATCAACCCTCTGAAAAGGAAATTGGACACATACATTCTGTCTCCTTTAGAGATCAACTCTCAAAGTCTGAGGACACGCACCAACCAACTCAAGAACAGCTTCTTCCCTGCTGCCATCAGACCTTTGAATGAACCTACTTCGAAGTACAAAGAACAGTACAGCACAGGAACAGGCCCTTCAGCCCTCCAAGCCTGCACCGCTCACGTTATCCTATTTAGATCAGCCGCCTGTATCCCTCTATTCCCCGTCTGTTCATGTGTCTATTGTTGTGAAGCTAGTGTTTGCAAAATTATAAACATTATAAATATTGGTGAAATGCTAAGAGTTGTAAAAATTGTCTGTTTAAAAGGTGGTTTAGTTTTGTCTGTGTGCTGGGAAGCTGTAGGTGCAAGAATCCATGGCACAGTAGCACAGTGGTTAGCACTGCTGCCTCACAGCATCAGAGACCCGGGTTCAATTCCAACCTTGGGTCACTGTCTGTGCGGAGTTTGCACGTTCTCCCCGTGTCTGTGTGGGTTTCCTCCAGGTGCTCCGGTTTCCTCCCACAGTCGGAAAGATGTGCTGGTTAGGTGCTAAATTCTCCCTCAGTGTACCCGAGGCGCTGGAGTGTGGCGACTAGGGGATTTTCACAATAACTTCATTGCAGTGTTAATGTAAGTCTATCTGGGACTAATAAATAAACTTAATTTTAACTTTAATCCAGTACAGATTGAAACATCGTATTGAGAGGCAAAACAACAGGGTTGCTGTGGAAACAGGCTTTAGCGTTTCATTTGCAACATGTTTTGCATGTTAGCCAATCAATTTAAAATAAGCATTTGAATCACATCTGCCTATCGGATTTGAATTTGGTTCTTTGATAACCTGTAAACCAATCCTACTGTGGGGTTTTCCATCTGTCATAGGGAGGTCAAAACTGCTCCCAACTCCAGAAAACTGCCAGAAGCCACAAGAAGACCATCTGCCAGCAGCCTGCCACAGTTCACAGAGAGACACAGACAGACAGACAGACAGACAACGCTCTGCCAGTGGAAAAACCACATTTTATGTCTTTAAAACAAAGCCGCATTTCATCTCAGAAGGAACAAGAACAGAAGCACAGAAGAAGTCTCCAGGAAGACGAAAAGCCTGATTGATATTTGAGACTGAATATAAAAATTCCAATTTTTTTATTTATTAATAAGTGGGAATTGTAATTATCTAAACAGCATTCCATTAGAATAGTGTTTTATACAGTTTGTTAATAGTTTAGTTAACTTGGTCACTATTAGTTACATAAAAAAACTTAGTTGTTTCTTTTGAAGAGAAAGTCTCTGGGAGTTCATTTTGATTTAACCACTGGAACTTGCTGTCGGCAGATAGTACCATTTCCCACATACTTTTGAAAAGATTATGAAGGGGAGGTACTTATCTTTGAGTGGTTGAGTGTTATTTCTCAGAGAGAAGATTACCCTCCCCTTTGTAACACTATCCAAGTAAGTCTTAAATGTCGCTAACGTTTCAGCCTCAACCACCTCAGTTGGCAGTGCATTCCAGGCCCCCACCACCCTCTGTGTAAAAAACTTCCCCCGCACATCTCCACTGAACCTTTCCCCCCTTATCTTGAACTTGTGCCCCCTTGTAATTGTCAGTTCTGCCCTGGGAAAAAGCTTCCAACTGTTCACCCTATCCATACCCCTCATAATTTTATAAACTTCTATCAGGTCGTCCCTCAACCTCCGTCACCTCACATTAAGTTAATCTTTCTCTACCTCAGTACTGACCCTCTGAGGTGCAGCACTCCCTCAGTACTGACCCTCTGACAGTGCGGCACTCCCTCAGTACTGACCCTCTGACAGTGCGGCACTCACTAAGCACTGACGGTCTGACAGTGCGGTGCTCACTGAGTACTGACCCTCTGACAGTGCGGCGCTCCCTCAGTACTGACCCTCCGATAGTGCGGCACTCCCTCAGTACTGATCCTCTGACAGTGCGGCACTCCCTCAGTACTGACTCTCTGCCAGAGCGGCATTCCCTCAGTACTGACCCTCTGACAGTGCGGCACTCCCTCAACACTGACCCTCTGACAGTGCGGCACTCCCTCAGTACTGACCCTCTGACGGTGCGGCACTCCCTCAGTACTGACTCTCTGACAGTGCGGCGCTCCCTCAGTACTGACCCTCTGACAGTGCGGCGCTCCCTCAGTACTGACCCTCCGATAGTGCGGCACTCCCTCAGTACTGACCCTCTGCCAGAGCGGCATTCCCTCAGTACTGACCCTCTGACAGTGCGGCACTCCCTCAACACTGACCCTCTGACAGTGCGGCACTCCCTCAGTACTGACCCTCTGACGGTGCGGCACTCCCTCAGTACTGACTCTCTGACAGTGCGGCGCTCCCTCAGTACTGACCCTCTGACAGTGCAGCACTCCCTCAGTACTGACTCAAGACTCAGTACTGAGCCTCTGACAGTGCGGCACTCCCTCAGTACTGACTCTCTGACAGTGCGGCACTCCCTCAGTACTGACCCTCTGACAATGCGGCACTCCCTCAGTACTGACCCTCTGACAGTGCGGCACTCCCTCAGTACTGACCCTCTGACAGTGCCGCACTCCCTCAGTACTGACCCTCTGACAGTGCGGCACTCCCTCAGTACTGACCCTCTGACAGTGCAGCACTCCCTCAGTACTGACCCTCTGACAGTGCGGCACTCCCTCAGTACTGACCCTCTGACAGTGCGGCACTCCCTCAGTACTGACCCTCTGACAGTGCGGCACTCCCTCAGCACTGACCCTCTGACAGTGCGGCACTCCCTCAGTACTGACCCTCTGACAGTGCGGCACTCCCTCAGTACTGACCCTCTGACAGTGCGGCACTCCCTCAGTACTGACCCTCTGACAGTGCGGCACTCCCTCAGTACTGACCCTCTGACAGTGCGGCACTCCCTCAGTACTGACCCTCTGACAGTGTGGCACTCCCTCAGCACTGACCCTCTGACAGTGCGGCACTCCCTCAGTACTGACCCTCTGACAGTGCGGCACTCCCTCAGTACTGACCCTCTGACAGTGCGGCACTCCCTCAGTACTGACCCTCTGAAATGCCAACAACAGCAACTCTGGTGGAAACAGTATTGCTAACAGAGGAAAACCTCCCGACGCACAGGGCACAGAAGCTTTACCCAGCAGAACTGGACACCAAGTAACATGAAACCGACTCGGACAGAGGACCAAAGACTTGATCATAGAGGTAGATTTAAAGAGCATTAGAATACAGGGAGAAGCAGAGGACTGGGGAGCCTTGAGGGGAAGGCACAGCCACCAATGATGGAGGAATTAAAATCAAGACTGGACATGAGACCGGGATTGACGGAAAACAACTATCCTGTCAGTGTGTGTAGGGGCTGGAGGAGGTTACAGGGATAGGGAGGGGGTGTCGGGGCTGGAGGAGGTTACAGAGATAGGGAGGGGTGTAGGGGCTGGAGGAGGTTACAGAGTTAGGAAGGTGTGTAGGGCCTGGAGGAGGTTACAGAGATAGGGAGTGGTGTTGGGGCTGGAGGAGATTACAGAGATAGGGAGGGGGTGTAGGGGCTGAAGGAGGTTACAGAGATAGGGAGGAGGTGTAGGGGCTGGAGGAGGTTACAGAGATAGGGACGGGTGTAGGGGCTGGAGGAGGTTACAGAGATAGGGAGGGGGTGTCGGGGCTGGAGGAGGTTACAGAGATAGGGAGGGGTGTAGGGTCTGGAGCAGATTACAGAGATAGGGAGGGGGTGTCGGGGCTGGAGGAGGTTACAGAGATAGGGAGGGGTGTAGGGTCTGGAGCAGATTACAGAGATAGGGAGGGGGTGTCGGGGCTGGAGGAGGTTACAGAGATAGGGAGGGGTGTAGGGGCTGGATGAGGTTACAGAGATAGGGAGCGGGTGTAGGGGGCTGGAGGAGGTTACAGAGATAGGGAGGGGTGTAGGGCTTGGAGGAGGTTACAGGGATAGGGAGGGGTTGTCGGGGCTGGAGGAGGTTACAGGGATAGGGAGGGGTGTAGGGGCTGGAGGAGGTTACAGGGATAGGGAGGGGTGTAGGGGCTGGAGGAGGTTACAGAGAGGCTGGATGGGTAGACCATGGATGAATTTACAAATGAGATTCAGAATCTATAGACTGAGTCATTGCGATAACGGGTGTGAGTGTCGGTCAGTGAGCACACAGGGTGATGTCTGAACAGGAGTGGGTGCAGTCTGACATACAGACGGCAGAATCTCGGGTGAGCAAAGCTTCATTTCAGGTCGAAGATGAGAGGCTGGCTCAAACAGCTTTGGAGTTGTCACATCTGCTGGTAACAAGCTGTTCAGTTTCTCAGGGCATGAAAAGTGAGGCAGAAACACACCTCACTCGATCAGAGATTGAGTAAAACGGCGTGCGTATGGACCTGTGCCCCTCTCGAGAATGCATGGGGTCAAGCTCCCTACAGGAACAGAATAAGTTCCCAGTGTGGTGCTGAAAGAGTGCTGTGTTAGCATTAAAATTTAAAGCAACGCACCAGACTACCCCTCAAAAAGTCCTTCTTTGATCATCAGTGAGCTCTGTCTGGTGCCCTGGCTAACATTCACTCCTGGCCAATATCACTAACCTGGCTGTTATCAGGGTGCTGTTTGTGGGAGCTTGCTGGGTATCATTCACTGTCACCTTTCCTACGTGATCTACCCGATAAAACAATATTTAACAGCAGTACAGCATTTTGACTCTGTCTACACTTCCCACTGCCTCGGCCAAGCAGCCAGCATAATTAAGGACCCCACGCACCCCGGACATTCTCTCTTCCACCTTCTTCCTTCGGGAAAAAGATACAAAAGTCTGAGGTCACGTACCAACCGACTCAAGAACAGCTTCTTCCCTGCTGCCGTCAGACTTTTGAATGGACTTACCTTGCATTAAGTTGACCTTTCTCTGCACCCTAGCTATGACTGTAACGCTACATTCTGCACTCTCTCCTTTCCTTCTCTATGAACAGTATGCTTTGTCTGTACAGCGCGCAAGAAACAGCACTTTTCACTGTATGTTAATACATGTGACAATAATAAATCAAATCAAATCAAAGCACTTGCTGAAACCCTCATTACCTGGCCAGGGGGGAGTTAATGGTCACCTGGCAGGGGTGTGCTTCTCGGTCTTTTGACTAAGATCAAGCCTCAGATCGAGCCCAAGAAGGGGTTCAATGCCTTTTCTTGTCAGTTTGGATCTTGTGTCTCTCTCTTCTGAGGACCAGGAATTGGATTCAATGTGAATTTTGGAGCAAGCAAGGAGATGGATTCGGGTCTGCCCAGTCTGTTCTGCACATTGGTTTTGTAACTTTAAGAACGGAGTAAAAATGTTTTTAAAAAGAGAGTGCTCTAGAAATGCAAGCATTCATCTCAAAAACACACTGCTGGAAACATGTCAGACGCTGCAGGAAAGGCCAGAGCAATGATAGACACCTTCACTCGGAAATAAATCTGAGATGCAGGAGATGTGATTCTAATACAATGCTGCCATCTACCCTCAGTGTAAAAACTGCAGCTCCATTCAGCACAAACTACTGCCTCTCGCTAACTAACACATTGGGCGGAATCTTCCAGTCCCGCACGCCGCGGGGATTGTAGCGGGCGGTGTGTTGAGGGGTGGCGGGGGGTGGAGGTTTGGGGGAGTGGACCATGCAAAGATCCCGTTGACCTCCGGCAGGGATTTCTGGTTTTGGGGTTCACGCAGCTGGAAAATCCCGCCCATTATCGATTCCAAACTCATAGATTGTTTTTTTCTGAACAAAGAGGCAGACTGATGGCTTAAAAGAGATCTGTGTTTTCAGAATTGAATGTTGAGGTTTTCTGAGCAAGCTGATTTGTCTCTGGGGTGAGAGGCTGACCCTGAGAACCAATCGGAAAGTAAAACTGTTGGAAGCCTTCAGGCCAGTTTGCAATCAGAATGAGCTGTTACAGATTTGTATTCAGCAAACTATGCAACCGGCATAATCAGATTTTCTTTTTGGGGTCGAAGCTGTAACGTGGGATGTAGTTTGCCCTGAGTTACCCCTCGTCCACTGGGGCATCGTATCAGCAATGCCTGAATCTGGAAGGAATAAAACACAGTCAGAAAAAGATATGAATTGCCAAATGTCCATGATTCGGTGGCAAGGAACGTCCCTAGAACACAATAAATCAAAGCAGGAGGAGGCCACTCGGCCCTTCAAACCTGCCCCACCATTCAGTACAACCATGGTTGATCTATGTCGGCCTCGACTCCTTTTCTGCGCCATTTCCCCACAGCCCCTCTATTCCTCAATCTATCAAATATTTATCCACCTCCACTTTAAATACTTCCAATGATCCAGCCTCCACCACACTTTTGGGACAGAGAATTCCGGAGATTCACCATCCTCTGAGAGGAGAAATTTCCACACACCTCAGTTTTAAATGACCTTTATCTTCTAGCTCTGTCCTATTGTTCAAGGCTCTCCCACTAATGAAAACATCTCACCATCTACCCTGTCAAGCCCCCTCAGGATCTGATATGTTTGAATAAGGTCACCCCTCACTCTGCTAAACTCCAAAGAATACAGATCCAGACTACTTTTTGACCAAGGCCTCAATATCCTGAGTCATCCCAAGCAAAGTATCCCAAGCAAAGAGCGGGGGTAAATGGGTGTTTTTCTGGTTGGCGATCAGTGACTAGTGGTGTGCCTCGGGGATCAGTATTGGGACCGCAATTGTTTATGATTTACATAGATGATTTGGAGTTGGGGACCAAGTGCAGTGTGTCAAAATCCGCAGATGTCACTAAGATGAGTGGCAAAGCAATGTGTGCAGAGGACACTGAATGTCTGCAAAGGGATAAAGATAGTCTAAGTGAGTGGGCGAGGGTCTGGCAGATGGAGTACAATGTTGGTAAATGTGAGGTCATCCATTATGGTAGGAATAACAGCAAAATGGACTATTATTTAAATGGTACAAAATTGCAGCATGCTGCTGTGCAGAGGGACCTGGGTATCCTTGTGCAGGAATCTCAAGGAGTTGGTTTGCAGGTGCAGCAGGTAATTAAGAAGGCAAATGGAATTTTGTTCTTTATTACTAGAGGGATGGAGTTTAAAAACAGCGAGGTTATGTTGCAGCTGTATAAGGTGCTGGTGAGGCCACATCTGGAGTACATAGAACATAGAACAGTACAGCACAGAACAGGCCCTTCAGCCCACGATGTTGTGCCGAGCTTTATCTGAAACCAAGATCAAGCTATCCCACTCCCTATCATCCTGGTGTGCTCCATGTGCCTATCCAATAACCGCTTAAATGTTCCTAAAGTGTCTGACTCCACTATCACTGCAGGCAGTCCATTCCACACCCCAACCACTCTCTGAGTAAAGAACCTACCTCGGACATCTTTCCTATATCTCCCACCATGAACCCTATAGTTATGCCCCCTTGTCATAGCTCCATCCACCCGAGGAAATAGTCTTTGAACGTACACTCTATCTATCCCCTTCATCATTTTATAAACCTCTATTAAGTCTCCCCTCAACCTCCTCCACTCCAGAGAGAACAGCCCTAGCTCCCTCAACCTTTCCTCATAAGACCTACCCTCCAAACCAGGCAGCATCCTGGTAAATCTCCTTTGCACTCTTTCCAGCGTTTCCACATCCTTCTTATAGTGAGGTGACCAGAACTGCACACAATATTCCAAATGTGGTCTCACCAAGGTCCTGTACAGTTGCAGCATAATCCCACGGCTCTTAAACTCCAACCCCTGTTAATAAAAGCTAACACACTATAGGCCTTCTTCACAGCTCTATCCACTTGAGTGGCAACCTTTAGAGATCTGTGGATATGGACCCCAAGATCTCTCTGTTCCTCCACAGTCTTCAGAACCCTACCTTTGACCCTGTAATCCACATTTAAATTTGTCCTCCCAAAATGAATCACCTCACATTTATCAGGGTTAAACTCCATCTGCCATTTTTCAGCCCAGCTTTGCATCCTATCTATGTCTCTTTGCAGTCTACAACAGCCCTCCACCTCATCCACTACTCCACCAATCTTGGTGTCATCAGCAAATTTACTGATCCACCCTTCAGCCCCCTCCTCTAGGTCATTAATAAAAATCACAAATAGCAGAGGACCAAGCACTGATCCCTGTGGCACTCCGCTAGCAACCTGCCCCCAGTCCGAAAATTTTCCATCCACCACCACCCTCTGTCTTCGATCAGATAGCCAGTTACCTATCCAATCGGCCAACTTTCCCTCTATCCCACACCTCCTTACATTCATCATAAGCCGACCATGGGGGACCTTATCAAACGCCTTACTAAAATCCATGTATATGACATCAACTGCCCTACCTTCATCAACACACTTAGTACTATGTACAGTTTTGGTCTCCTTACTTGAGAAAGGATACACTGGCACTGGAGGTGGTGCAGAGGAGATTCACTAGGTTGATTCCGGAGTTGAGAGGGTTGGCTTATGAGGAGAGACTGAGTAGACTGGGGCTATACTCATTGGAATTCAGAAGAATGAAGGGAGATCTTATAGAAACATATAAGATTATGAAGGGAATAAATAAGATAGAAGCAGGGAAGTTGTTTCCACTGGCAGGTGAAACTAGAACTAGGGGGCATAGCTTCAAAATAAGGGGGAGCAGATTTAGGACTGAGTTAAGGAGGAACGTCTTCACACAAAGGGTTGTGAATCTGTGGAATTCCCTGCCCAGTGAAGCAGTTGAGGCTACCTCATTGAATGTTTTTAAGGCAAGGATAGATAAATTTTTGAACAGTAAAGGAATTAAGTGTTATGGTGAGCGGACGAGTAAGTGGAGCTGGGTCCAAGAAAAGATCAGCCATGGCAGAGGGTGGTGGTGGATGGAAAATTTTCGGATTGGAGGCAGGTTGCTAGCGGAGTGCCACAGGGATCAGTGCTTCGTCCTCTGCTCTTTGTGATTTTTATTAATGACTTAGAGGAGGGGGCTGAAGGGTGGATCAGTAAATTTGCTGATGACACCAAGATTGGTGGAGTAGTGGATGAGGTGGAGGGCTGTTGTAGGCTGCAAAGAGACATAGATAGAATGCAAAGCTGGGCTGAAAAATGGCAAATGGAGTTTAACCCTGATAAATGTGAGGTGATTCATTTTGGTAGGACAAATTTAAATGTGGATTACAGGGTCAAAGGTAGGGTTCTGAAGACTGTGGAGGAACAGAGAGATCTTGGGGTCCATATCCACAGATCTCTAAAGGTTGCCACTCAAGTGGATAGAGCTGTGAAGAAGGCCTACAGTGTGTTAGCTTTTATTAACAGGGGGTTGGAGTTTAAGAGCCGTGGGGTTATGCTGCAACTGTACAGGACCTTGGTGAGACCACATTTGGAATATTGTGTGCAGTTCTGGTCACCTCACTATAAGAAGGATGTGGAAGCGCTGGAAAGAGTGCAGAGGAGATTTGCCAGGATGCTGCCTGGTTTGGAGGGTAGGTCTTATGAGGAAAGGTTGAGAGAGCTAGGGCTGTTCTCTCTGGAGCGGAGGAGGCTGAGGGGAGACTTAATAGAGGTTTATAAAATGATGAAGGGGATAGATAGAGTGAACGCTCAATTACTATTTCCTCGGGTGGATGGAGCTATTACAAGGGGGCATAACTATACGATTCGTGGTGGGAGATATAGGAAGGATATCAGAGGTAGGTTCTTTACGCAGAGAGTGGTTGGGGTGTGGAATGGACTGCCTGCAGTGATAGTGGAGTCAGACACTTTAGGAACATTTAAGCGGTTATTGGATAGGCACATGGAGCACACCAGGATGATAGGGAGTGGGATAGCTTGATCTTGGTTTCAGATAAAGCTCGGCACAACATCGTGGGCCGGAGGGCCTGTTCTGTGCTGTACTGTTCTATGTTCTATGATCTTATTGAATGGCGGAGCAGGCTCGAGGGGCCAGATGGCCTACTCCTGCTCCTAGTTCTTATGTTCTTATGTTCTTATATTCTATGCCTCGACTAATAAAGGCAAGTATTCCATATGCCTTCTTAACCACCTTATCTATCTGTCCTGCTGCCTTTAGGGATCTTTGGATATGCACCCCAAGGTCCCTCTGTCCTCTGTACTCCCGACCATTCATTGTGTATTCCCTGGCCTTGTTAACCCTCCCAAAATGCATCACCCCTCACGTTTCATGGTTAAATTCCATTTGCCGCTGTTCTGCCCATCTGACCATCCCGTCTATATCATCCTGTAATCTAAAGCTTTCCTCCTCACTATTTACCACACCAACAATTTTCGTATCATTTTCAGACTTACTGATCAAACACCCCACATTCAGATCTAAATCGTTAACACATGCTACAAACAGCAGGGGACCCAGTACCAATCCCTGCGGAACTCCACTGGACACAGGCTTCCAGTCACAATAACAACCTTCCACCATCACCCTCCGCCTCCTGGCACTGAGCCAATTTTGGATCCAATTTGTCAAATTGCCCTGGACCCCATGGGCTCTTACCTTCTTGATCAACCTCCCATGTGGGACCTTGTCAAAAGCCTGACTGAAGTCCCTGTCGCCTACATCAACTGCAGTGCCTTCATCGACACACCTTGTCACCCCATCCGAAAATTCAATCTAACTTGTTGGACATGATCTCCCCTGATGAAGCCATGCTGACTATTCTTGATTAACCCTTGCCTCTGGGCAAGTGGAGATAATTCTGTCAGAATTTTTTCCAATGAATTCCCTACCACTGATGTTAGACTTACTGGCCTGTAATTACTTGGTTTATTGCTATTTCCCTTCTTGGTGCCGCATTAGCTGTCCTCCAGTCCTTTGGCACCTCTCCTGTGGCCAGAGGGGATTTGAAATTAGTGTCAAAGAATCCCTGCAATCTCCTCCCTTGCCTCACCCAATAACCTGGGATACATCTCATCTGGGCCTGGGCCTTTTGAAGCTCACTAAAACTGCTAACACCTCTGCTCTCTCAATGTTAATCTGTTCAATTATATCACAGACCCCCTCGCTGCTTCCTATACCTACTAATAAATTAACTTTATAAACTTTAAGATGAATGGCGGAGCAGGCTTGAAGGGCTGAATGGCCTCCTGCTTTTAGCTTCTATATTTCTATCCACCTTCAACAAATTATCTTCTACTTGACCTTATTCTCCCTAGAAGCTCCAAACTGGAATTCTACACCACCTTCCAGGCTTCCCTTCCTCCTACAATCAAACCTAAAAATAGCGTCAACCAACCAATATACCTATGTCTAGATCATCCTTCTCCACAGTGAACACAGCTGTAAAGTACTCATTTAATACCTCACCTATATCTTCCAGCCCCACATACAGATTGCCACTTTGGTCCCTAATGAGCCCCACTCCAACCCTGGTTACCCTCCTGCTTATATAATATACTTATAAAGCACGTTGGGATTCTTCTTTATTTTGCCCGCCAGTGTTTTTTCATGGCCCCTCTCTCCTAATTTATTTTTTAAGTACTCCTGCACTTTCTATATTCCTCTAGGGCTTCAGCTGTTTTGAGCCCCCTGTATCTAATCATAATCCTCCCTTTTATTCCCTGATCCAATGCTGATGACATCCAGGGTTCTCTGGTCTTTTTGCTCCCACCCTTTACCTTTACCGGAACGTGTTGGCGTTATACTTTCCCTATTTCCTTTTTGAACAACTCCCACTGTTCTGATGTGAAATTTCCTACAAGGAGCTTCTCCCATTCGGCTTTGGCCAGGTCCTGTCTTACCCAATTAAAATTAGCCTTCCCCCAATTCAGAACCTTTATTTCCGGTCCATCTTTGTCCTTGCTATCACTGAAATGCTCCCTCCCTGATACCTCTGCCACCCACCCGGCTTCATTCATTACAATTATGTCCAATACTGCCCCCTCTCTTGTAGGACTTTCGATGTGTTGGCTCAAAAAGCTTTCCTGGATGCACTTCTAGGAATTCTGCCCCCTCTAAGCCCTTCACATATTGACTTTCCCAATTAATATTGAAGAGTTTGAAAGCCTCCACTGTTATTATCCTATTATTTTTACACGTCTCTGAGATTTGTCTACATTTCTGCTCTTCTATCTCCCTGACTGTCCGGGGGACTCTAATACATTCCCAGCGATGTGATTGCCCCCTTTTGAACCAATTTCTCCTCATAAGACATTCCTACCGAGCGCAGTATCAGCCTAGTGACCCTCTGCTGCATTCCCTCTATGCCAAGTATATCCTTAGGTAGGGGGACCAAAACTGCACACAATACTCCTGGTATCGTCTCACCAAGGCCCTGTATAATTGCAGTAGGACATCCCTACTTCTGAAATCAAATCACCTTGCAGTGAAGGCCAACATACCATTTGCCTTCCTAATTGTTTGGTGCACCTGCCTCTCCACTTTCATTGACTGGTGTACAAGGACACCTAGATCCCTTTGTACATCCACTAAAACTGCTAACACCTCTGCTCTCTCAATGTTAATCTGTTCAATTATATCACAGACCCCCTCGCTGCTTCCTATACCTACTAATAAATTAACTTTATAAACCAATATATCACCATTTAAACAGTACTCTTCCTTTCTGCTTTTCACATCAAAGTGTATAACTTCACATTTAGCCATGCTGTACTGCATCTGCCATGTGTTTGCCCATTCACACAACTTGTCATCTTGAAGCCTCCCTTGCAGCTTACAATTCCACCCAGTTTTGTGTCATCAGCAACTTGGAAATGTAACATTTGACTCCCTCATTAGGGACATTTATATATATCCGGGGCAGATGGGACCTGTACAAGAAGGATGGGTTGCATCTAAGCTGGAAGGGCATAAATATTCTGGCCGGGAGGTTTGCTAGTGTCACACGGGAGGATTTAAACTAGTTTGGCAGGGGGTGGGAACCAAAGCAAAGGTGAATTAGTTGAAGGGGAACCAGAGAGTAGGGCCAGTAAGACTCAGAGAAGAAGCAGCAGGGTGGGGTTGCTAATCAAAGAGGGTCTGGTGGACTGAAGTGCATTTGTTTCAATGCAAGAAGTGTCACAGGTAAGGCAGATGAACTTAGGACTTGGATTAGTACTGGGAACTACGATGTTGTTGCCACGACAGAGACTTGGTTAAGGGAATGACAGGATTGGCAGCTTAACGTTCCAGGATACAGATGTTTCAGGCGAGACAGAGGGGGATGCAAAAGGGGTGGGGGAGTTGCACTACTGTTTAAGGAGAATATCACAGTTGTACTCCGGGAGGACACCTCGGAAGACTCATACAGCGAGGCAATATGGGTAGAGCTCAGGAATAGGAAAGGTGTAGTCACAATGTTGGGGGTTTACTATAGGCCACCCAACTGCCAGAGAGATAGAGGAACAGATATGTAGGCAGATTTTGGCAAGGTGTTAAAGTAGCAAGGTTGTTGTGGTGGGAGATTTTAACTTCCCCTATATTGACTGGGACTCACTTAGTGCTAGGGGCGTGGATGGAGCAGAGTTTGTAAGGAGCATCCAGGAGGGCTTCCTGAAACAGTATGTAGATAGTCCAACTAGGAAAGGGGCCATACTGGACCTGGTATTGGGGAATGAGCCCAGCCAGGTGGTCGATGTTTCAGTAGGGGAGCAGTTTGGGAACAGTGACCACAATTCAGTAAGCTTTAATGTACTGATGGATAAAGATAACTGTAGTCCTCAAGTTAAGATGTTAAATTGGGGGAAGGCTAATTACAACAATACTGGGCAGGAACTGAAAAATGTAGATTGGGGGCAGATGTTTGAGGGCAAATCAACATCTGGCATGTGGGAGGCTTTCTAGTGTAAGTTGATAGGGATTCAGGACTGGCACATTCCTGTAAGGGTGAAGGATAAGTTTTAGGAACGTTTGATAACGAGAGATATTGTGAGCCTAGTCAAAGAGAAAAAGGAAGCATTTGTCAAAGCTAGGAGGCTGGGAACACACGAAGCAAGTGTGGAATACAAGGAAAGTAGAAAGAAACTTAAGCAAGCAGTAAGGAGGGCTAAAAGAGGTCACGAAAAAGCATTGGCCAGCAGAATTAAGGAAAATCCCAAGGCTTTTTATACATATATAAAGAGCAAAAAGGTAGCCAGGGAGAGGGTTGGCCCACTCAAGGACAACGGAGGGAATCTATGTACGGAGCCAGAGGGAATGGGCGAGGTATCAAATGAGTACTTTGCGTCAGTATTCACCAAAGAGAAGGACTTGGTGGATGATGAATCTGGGGAAGGATGTGTAGATAGTTTGAGTCATGTTGAGATCAAAAAGGAGGATATTGGGGTTCTTGAGAAACATTAAGGTAGACAAGTCCCCAGGGCCTGATGGGATATACCCCAGAATACTGAGAGAGGCAAGGGAGGAAATTGCTGGAGCTTTGAGAGAAATCTTTGTATCCTCACTGGCTACAGGGGAGGTCCCAGAGGATTGGAGAATAGCCAATGTTGTTCCTTTGTTTAAGAAGGGTAGCAAGAATAATCCAGGTAATTACAGGGCGGTGAGCCTTACATCAGTAGTAGGAAAATTATTGGAGAGGATTCTTCAAGACAAGATTTATTCCCACTTGGAAATAAGTGGGCATATTAGTGAGAGGCAACATGGTTTTGTGAAGGGGAGGTCGTGTCTCATGAACTTGATCGAGTTTTTCGAGGAAGTGACGAAGATGATTGATGAGGGTGGGCAGAGATTGGAAATAATTGGGTCTTTTTCCAAGTGGCAGGCAGTGACTAGTGGGATATATTGCAGAGGTCTGAGCTTGGGCCCAAGCTTTTCACGAAATAAGAACAAAGAAAATTGGACAGGAACAGGCCCTTTGGCCCTCCAAGCCTTCACCGACCATGCTGCCTGACTTAACTAAAACCCCCTACCCTTCTGGGGACCGTATCCCTCTATTCCCATCCTATTCATGTATTTGTCAAGACGCCCCTTCAGTAAGGCCTTTGACAAGATCCCTCATGGCAGACTGGTGCAGAAGGCGAAGTCGCATGGGATCAGAGGTGAGCTGGCAAGGTGGATACAAAACTGGCTCGGTCAAAGAATACAGAGGGTAGCAGTTGAAGGGTGTGTTTCTGAATGGAGGGCTGTGACAAGTGGCATTCCTCAGGGATCAGTGCTGGGACCTTTGCTGTTTGTAATATATATAAATGATTTGGAGGAAAATGTAACTAGTTTGATTAGTAAGTTTGCGGACGACACAAAGGTTGGTGGATTTGCGGATAGTGATGAGGACCATCAGAGGATACAGCAGAATATAGATCGCTTGGAGACTTGGGCGGAGAGATGGCAGATGGAGTTTAATCCGGGCAAATGTGAAGTAATGCATTTTGGAAGGTCTAATACAGATAGGAAATATACAGTAAACGGCAGAACCCTTAAGAGTATTGATAGGCAAAGGAATTTGGGTGTACAGGTACACAGGTCACTGAAAGTGGCAATGCAGGTGGAGACGATAGTCAAGAAGGCATACGGCATGCTTGCCTTCATCGGCCGGGGTATTGAGTTTAAAAATTGACAAGTTATGTTGCAGCTTTATAGAACCTTAGTTAGGCCGCACTTGGAATATAGTGTTCAATTCTGGTCCCCACGGTAACAGAAGGATGTGGAGGCTTTAGAAAGGGTACAGAAAAGATTTACCAGGATGTTGCCTGGTATGGAGGGCATTAGCTATGAGGAGAGGTTGGAGAAACTTGGTTTATTCTCACTGGAACGACGGAGGTTGAAGAGCGACCTGATAGAAGTCTACAACATTATGAGAGGCATGGACAGAGTGGATAGTCAGAAGCTTTTTCCCAGGGTGGAAGAGTCAATTACTAGGGGGCACAGGTTTAAGGTGCGAGGAGCAAGGTTTAAAAGAGATGTAGGAGGCAGATTTTTTACACAGAGGGTGGTGGGTGCCTGGGACTTGTTGCCGGGGGAGATAGTGGAAGCGGATACGGTAGTGACTTTTAAGGGGCGTCTTGACAAATACATGAATAGGATGGGAATAGAGGGATACGGTCCCCAGAAGGGTAGGGGGTTTTAGTTAAGTCAGGCAGCATGGTCGGTGAAGGCTTGGAGGGCCAAAGGCCTGTTCCTGTCCAATTTTCTTTGTTCTTATTTCGTGAAAAGCTTGGGCCCAAGCTCAGACCTCTGCAATATATCCCACTAGTCACTGCCTGCCACTTGGAAAAAGACCCAATTATTTCCAATCTCTGTTTCCTGTCTGTCAACCAATTCTCGGTCCATGCCAATACATTACCCCATCCCACGTGATTTAGTTTTGCGCACTAACGCCTTCCAAGGAACCTTGTGAAAAACTTAATGAAAATCCAAATACACCGGTTCTCCCTTATCTATTCTACAAGTTATATTCTCAAAAACCACCAGTAGATTTGTTAAGTATGATTTGCCTTTTGCAAATCTATCCTGGCTTTGTCCAATCTTGTTAATGCTTTCCAAATGTTCTGTTATATGGTTTATAATAGGCTCTAGTGTCATCCCCATTACTGATGTCATGCTAGCTGGTCTATAATTATCGCCATTTTCTCTACCTCCCTTTTTAAACAGTGGGGTTACATTTGCCACCCTCCAATCTGTAGCAACTGCTCCAGAGTCTATAGAATATTAGAAGATGACTGCCAATGCATCCAGTATTTCCAGGACCACTTCCTTTAATTCTCTGGGATGTAGATTATCAGGCCCTGGTATTTGTCAACCTTTAACCCCATTAATTTCCCCAGCACCACTTTCTAAGTTGGCTAATGTAGACTGGGAGCAAAAGCTTTATGGTGGGACAATTGAGGAACAGTGGAGGACTTTCAAAGCGATTTTTCACAGTTCTCAGCAAAAGTATATACCAGTGATAAGGAAGGACTGTAGAAAAAGAGATAATCCGCCATGGATATCTAAGGAAATAAAGGAGGGTATCAAATTGAAAGAAAATGCATACGAAGTGGCAAAGATTAGTGGGAAACTAGAGGATTGGGAAATCTTTAAAGGTCAACAGAAAGCCACAAAGAAAGCTATAAAGAAAAGATGGATTATGAGAGTAAATTAGCTCAGAATATAAAAACAGAGAGCAAAAGTTTCTACAAATATATAAAACAAAAAACTGGCTAAAGTAAACATTGGTCCTTTAGAGGATGAGAAGGGGGATTTAATAACTGGAAATGAGGAAATGGCCAAGGCATTGAACAGGTATTTTGTGTCGGTCTTCACAGTGGAAGACACAAATAACATGCCAAAAATTGATGACAGGAAAACTATGGCAGGTGAGGACCTAGAAACTATCATTATCACTAAAGAGGTAGTGTTGGGCAAGTTAATGGGGGCTAAAGGTAGACAAGTCTCCTGGTCCTGATGGAATGCATCCCAGGGTACTAAAAGAGATGGCAGGAGACAAAGCAAACGCACTCGTGGTAATTTACCAAAATTTGCCAGACTCTGGAGTGGTTCCTGCAGATTGGAAAAAAGCAAATATGATGCCACTGTTTAAAAAAGGAGGTAGACAGAAGGTAGGTAACTGTAGGCCGGTTAGCTTAACTTCTGTAGTGGGGAAAATACTTGAATCTATCATCAAGGAAGAAATAGCGAGACATCCGGATAGAAATTGTCCCATTGGGCAAATGCAGAATGGGTTCATGAAGGGCGGGTCGTGTTTGACGAATTTGGTGGAATTCTTTGAGAACATTACATGTGCAGTGGACAATGGGAAACCTGCGGGTATGATGTATCTGGATTTCCAGAAGGCAAATGACAAGGTGCCGCACCAAAGGCTGCTGCATAAGGTAAAGGTGCACAGTGTTACGGGTAATGTATTGGCATGGATAGAGGATTGGTTAACTAACAGAAAGCAAAGAGTGGGGGTAAATGGGTGTTTTTCTGGTTGGCGATCAGTGGCAAGTGGTGGTGTCTCAGGGGTCAGTGTTGGGACCGCAATTGTTTATGATTTACATAGATGATTTGGAATTGGGGACCAAGTGTAGTGTGTCAAAATTCACAGATGATACTAGGATGAATGGCAGAGCAAAGTGTGCAGTGGACACTAAAAGTTTGCAAAGGGATATAGTCTGAGTGGGCAAGGGTCTGGTAGATGGAGTACAATATTGGAAATGTGAGGTCATCCATTGTGGTAGGAATAACAGCAAAATGGACTATTATTTAAATGGTAAAAATTGCAGCATGCTGCTGTGCAGACGGACCTGGGTGTCCTTGTGCATGAATCATAAAAAGTTGGTTTGCCGGTGCAGCAGGTAATTAAGAAGGCAAATGGAATTTTGTCCTTCATTGCTAAGGGATGGAGTTGAAAAACAGCAAGATTATGTTGCAACTGTATAAGGCTGGCGAGGCCACACTTGGAGTACTATGTACAGTTTTGGTCTCCTTACTTGAGAAAGGATATACTGGCACTGGAGGAGATGCAGAGGAGATCCATTAGGTTGATTTTGGAGTTGAGAGGGTTGGCTTATCAGGAGAGACTGAGGTTATACTCATTGGAATTAGAAGAATGAGGGAAGATCTTATAAAAACATATAAGATTATGAAGGGAATAGATAAGATAGAAGCAGGGAAGTTGTTTCCACTGGCAGGTGAAACTAGAACTAGGGGGCATAGCTTCAATATAAGGGGGAGCAGACTTAGGACTGAGTTGAGGAAATTCTTCACCCAAAGGGTTGCAAATCTGTGGAATTTCCTGCCCAGTGAAGCAGTTGAGGCTACCTCATTGAATGTTTTTAAGTAAAGGATAGATACATTTTTGAACAGTAAAGGAATTAAGGGTTATGGTGAGCTGAGTCCGCGAATAGATCAGCCATGATCTTATTGAATGGCAGAGCAGGCTCCAGGGGCCAGATGGCCTAATCCTGCTCCTAGTTCTTCCTAATACTGATTTTCTTCAATTCCACCTTCTCACTAAACCATTGGTTCACTGACATTTCTGGGAGGTTATTTGAGCTCTTTTGTGAAGACAGAACCAAAGTTTGTGTTCAATTCCTCCATTTCTTTGTTCCCCATTACAATTTCCCGTGGAAGACCTGGAAGGAAATGCTCCTCCGATCACAGGCCAGTCCTCTCACATTTGCTGCTGATAGGCTCGCAGGTAAGCAAACATGGGAAAGTATGATTGGAGCGACAGTGAGTAGTGTGAAGGTGAGTGGCTTCTCTTCTATTTTCAGTGTGTTATCGGTCTTTGGCTGTACTCTCACCTTCCAACAGAGGCACTGACCCCTCTAAAGCAGATCATAGTGGATTGCGTTAGAGCAGCCAGAAGAATCTGCACCCATTTGGTTCCCTGCTAGGAACAGATGGAATCTTCAACAGTGAGGAAATGCATCTTCCCACCCGCACAGGCACCCTGAATTCCTTAATGAAAAAAATCTCCGAACTTCCCAGGCCTCGTGGACATTGAGTGCAAATGAGTCTGGATGAGTGAGTCTTGTCAGCAAGAGAATGTTGAAGTCTGTGAGTCTTAATATAAGCATGTGTGCCAGTCAGTCTGAGTGCCAGGGTCTATGTCCATGCATGCACCAGTAAGTCTGAGCCATCACTGAGTCAGAGTGGGTAGGTGAGTCAATGTAGTGGACGAAAGTGAATGAGTCGAAGTGAATGTGGTGGACTTCTCTTTATATTGCCACAGGATGTTATCACTGGCTAGGCCAACTTTTATTGTCCATCATTAATTGCCCTCGAGGTGGTGATGAGCCCCCTTTTTGAACCATTGCAGTGGTTTGAGATCCCGAGACTGGGAGTGAGCCAGATGCACTCATCCTTCACCTAAAAACCTGCCCACAAAGCACGCGCAGCAAGGAATGCAACCAGGCTGAAAACAACCCATCTCCACACAAGTTCCATTGAAGCCAGTTCACAGCATGTACCAGACACCAACATATCAGTGTTAGTTAAACCTAACTTAATCCTGGCCCCCACCCCTTATGTACTGAACTTGGGTCACTACTCAAGCAGTGCTAAAACAATATTACTTCTTAAAAACCAATGTTTTGACAGAATTTTCAGAACTGTCATTTTCTGCACTGCCAAAAACTTGATCTTGCTGAAATTTGTTCAACTATGTGAAAAGATTGGACAGCCTTGATGGTGCCCTTGTGCAAGAATCACAAGGAGTTAGTTTGCAGGTGCAGCTGGTAATTAAGGCAGCAGATGGAATTTTGTCCATGATTGCTACAGGGATGGAGTTAAACAGCGAGGTCATGTTGCAGCTGTATAAGGTGCTGGTGAGGCCACATTTGAAGTAGTGTACTTGAGAAAGGATATACTGGCACTGGAGGAGGTGCAGAGATTCACTAGATTGATTCCAGAGTTGAAAGGGTTGGCTTATGAGGAGACTGAGGCTATACTCATTGGAATTCAGAAACATATGAAGGGAATAGATTAGAAGCAGGGAAGTGGTTTCCACTGGCAGGTGAAACTAGAACTAGAGGGCATAGCCTCAAAATAAGGGGAAGCAGATTTAGGACTGAGTTGAGGAGGAACTTCTTCACCCAAGGGGTTGTGAATCTGTGGAATTCCCTGCCCAGCGAAGCAGTTGAGACTATCTCATTGAATGTTTTTAAACACAAGGGTAGATAAATTTTTGAACAGTAAAGGAATTAAGGGTTATGGTGAGCAGGCAGGTAAGCGACACTAGGTCCACAAAAAGATCAGCTATGATCTTATTGACTGGCGGAGCAGACTCGAGGGGCCAGAGAGGATGTAACCCCTTTGCATTTCCTGTAAGACTAAGAAGTCCTGTCTTTAGTCAAAGCCCTCACACCCTGGTTACAATCCTATGTATTCCAATGTCCCCACACTCCATTGGAGGTCTGGTTGGGCATCTCTCAATCATTACAGGAGTACCTTGCAATTTTCCTCCATTATCTTGTATATGAAAGCTAAAGCACAGGAAATGGCTCAATCAACTAGTCACAAATGTCCTCTGAAATGGAGGTGTTAGGAATGAGCAATATGGCCTAGCCAGTGACACCCACACCCCATAAGTGAAAGACATGCCACAGCCCCATTATAACATTGCAAAACCCTCAGGGCAGTTTCAGGACTATGTTTTGTACTGTATTTGCTAGTTTGTGCAACACCAACTTACATAAAACATCAGCAATGAGTTATATGAATGCCCCACTCACTGGGAACATTATTTATTCTACCTCAGGTTCTATTAATATTTTATCACTCGAAAGAATGCAGAACAGTCAGTTCTTTCCATACAGGAGAAAAAAGGCAAGTTATGTACAGTCATTGTAGTCCCTGCAGTTACATTGCAAGCATTACAAGAGTACCAGCTATTAGAGGCTTCACTTCAAAAGAAACAGCTAGGGCAAGATGTAACACAGAATTAGTTATCTAGTTAGATGCAACATAAATTCTTGCAATCACCCAGCACTGGGATTCAGGATTTACTTCCTTAGCCACAGGTGGTGGACTAAATACTATTAAAAAACAATGAATTTTGAAAGGAATGCAGTACTTTAATGCCACAATTCATTTAGTCATTTGGAATACAACTTTATTAAGATCACAACTTTATGATCTAAACAAAAAGTTAACAAAAAAGTAGGAATGACATTAACATACAACTTGAAACGATGTATATTGTGATTCTACCTGTATCATAAATTAAATTATGCATACACTCCAATGTTGCAGTCTATCAATACAGTTTTAGTATCAAGTACACAGGTCCAAGTGTGAAGGAAATTGTCATACTGCACACCATTCACTCCCAATTACAACTCCTTTAGCCCCTAAAGATTTAAAGATTATAAGCAGTTAAGTTCTGTTCAGCTAATTAACTGGCAAACACGCTGCATCACAGGACAGCTGCCTATAAAACTAGGCTGCTGGTGCTTGACTCCAGCCATTAATTCACAGGTCGTCATCTTCGTCTGGCAAAGCAGTGCCTTGAGCAACCTGGGACAATTAAAAACAAGAGTAGGCATTTTAATAACATTTTCATTTCAGATAGGCAGCATTTATGTACACAAATGGTGAAAATGAGATAAAGAGTGAAGTCAGTGACATGTGCTCTTTCACAGACAATACAGGTGCATTAGCAGAGGTCTTCTGGTCAAATCATAACAGGATTACATAACAAGACATAGCAAGGGTGCATGGACTTATCCACAGAATTCAGCATCACATTCCCTATTATCTAATGCAGTCATGTGGAGATGCCAGCATTGGGCTGGGATGGGCTCAGTAAGAAGTCTCACAACACCAGTGCTCACCTGATAAAGGAGCAGCACTCCAGCAGCTTGTGCTACCGAATAAATCTGTTGGACTTTAACCTGGTATTGAGAGGCTTCTTAATAATGCAGTCAGTTACTTGCCATCTCAAAACAGATGACAGGCAGCAACTTATCAAAATTTCCATATCCTCAGCTGCAAAGTGCAGACTAATGTAAAAGCGACAGTTTTGCAACCTAAACAATCCAAGAAGGAATCTAATCAGAACAAAAGAGCCTCTCTGATCCCCCACTGAAGCTCCATAGTCACTAGCTGCCCCTAGAGTACAAGATATTTACATCTCTGAATTTTATAGATCATGAGATGCTTAAATTATGAAGCAACATTAGTCACATTGTTGCACAGTAGCAAAGAAAAAAAAAATCACATTAATATTTTTACTGGGCAACTTTTAAAAATTCTAATTTACTCCTGCTTAGCCTATAATTGAAAGGGACTGCTTCAAACAGAAATGTTGCTGATAATTGGTCGATTTACATTAGTGTTGAGACAGCAGACTGCCAGTTACAAATCAATCCACCAAAATCTCAAGAAACTGTCACTAAGATCACAAAGGCACACTGAACGGATGTTTCAGCAATTATCTTAGAGGTTCTACTTTTGAAACTGGACAGCTGAAGAGCCACCCAAGTAGACCTGTTTGCATTTGCCATCACGAAGCTGCTTTCTATGTAGAAAGATAACCAGGCATAAATAAATCCCATGCCACTGTTAAATGCCTTTAAGGCAGTCTATATGCTGACAGGCAACAATCAGAGCCTGGGCATGTTTCTGCATCCATATATTCAAGTTCGTCACTGCACTCAATTATAGCTTCCAATCAAGACTAGAAAAGTAAAAGATTACACACTACACAGAACACTGAGGGGAATGCGTTGTTAAATGGTGCAAAATAATTTTACATGGCAAAAAAACACTTGTTTTTCAGCTATCCAGTAAATACTGTACCTTCAGGTCTTCCTCGTACTGTGCTGCTAATGCAGGGTCCATCTGAACCTCTGGTGGTGCCAAAGCTGGCATAGCAACAAACTCCAAATTGGGATCTCCAATGAGCTTCCTGGCAAGCCACAGGAATGGCTTCTCAAAGTTGTAGTTGCTTTTGGCAGAAATATCATAGTACTGCAAGGAAGAATGATGTCAGTGAACTGGAACATCTCATTTCCATAGTATTAGAATCTGGCATTTGCATTTATTGAAGTGTATTTTATTAAGTTAAAGGCTTAAATATTGGGCAACATGACTCACTGTAAATAAACACCAAATATTTAGTGGAAAATCAGGGTTTACAAGCACAGCAATATGCTGAAAGCCAGTGGAAATGAGTAATGAGAATATGGAAGGCATCTTCAATATTTCTAGTTTCAAAAACTATTTAACAATTTGTTTATATATTTGTTCACAGGGTAAGGAGCATCACTGGCTTGGCCAGCATTTATACCTATACCATTAAGGTGGCAAGCTGCACTTGAACTGCTGCAGTCCATGTGGTGTCGGTACACCCACAGTGCTCGAAGATGGATACTGAGGGAACAACAATATAGTCCCCAGTCAGAATAGTGTAATGTTCCCATGCACCTGCTGCTCTTGTCTTTAGGTGGTAGAGGTCATGAGTTTGGAAAGTGCTGTCGACGGAGCCGTAGTGAGTTGCTGTAGTGCATCATGTGAATGGTACACATTGCTGTCATTGTGCATCAGTGGTGAAGGGAGTGAATACTGAAGGCAGTGAATGGGGTACCAATCAAGCAAGCTGCTTTGTCCCCGGAGGGCATCAAGTTTCTTGAACATTATTGAAGCTGCACTCAACTATGGCAATTGGAGTATTACATCTCAATCCTGACTTGTACCTTGTAAAAGCGGACAGACTTTGGGGAGTCAGGAGGCATGTTATTTGCCAGACTTCTCAGCCTCCAAACTGGTCTTGTAGCCACATGGCTAATCCAGTCCAGTTTCTGGTCAATGTAACCCCCCAGGACCCGTGGATAGTGGAAGATTCAGCAATGGTAATGCCATTGAAGGTCACAAGATGCTGAATTCTTTGTTGGGGGATGGTCATTGCCTGGCACTTGTGGCACCAAGGTTAATGGCCACTGATCAGCTCAAGCCCGAATGTTGTCTTCCAGGATACCTGGAGGAACTTGTACAATGCAGTGCTTATTTTTGACCTCCAACAACCATCTTCCTTTGTGCTAGTCTTCCCCCAACGACTTCAGGTTTGCTACGGCTCCTTGGTGCCACACTTAAATACTACCTACAATTAATTTCCCTTTCAGGTACAAGCAAGAATATTTGAAAAACAAATGCCAAACTTTAGCCCCTAGCCTCAACAGCAATTTCATTGCTGTTCCATGCAAGCAGCTTTATTTCAGGATTACGTCAGTGAAATTTTTAGAAACATAGAAAATAGGAGCAGGAGGCCATTCAGCCCTTCGAGCCTGCTGCGCTGATTGTCCAACTCGTAGCCTAATCCTGCTTTCTCTCCATAACCTTTGATCCCATACGCCCTAAGTGCCCAGAACTTAATTTTGAATTACCTCCTCACTTACTATTTTCTTCCCAAGATGTGCACTATATGAAGCATGCCACATCCCTCCTCACTAAAAGCCCCATTCTAATGGAACTTTAAGGACAATGATCAAATGCACTGGTGCTCATCTTTGAGGAATCAATACTGTACAAAGTTTGTGTAAATTTCAAAATTGACAGGTGCACGTTCGATGCAGTGTCAGCTTTTCTTGTCAAAAATCTGGACTCCATTTGAACAATGGAGAGAGCACACAATTTAGCTTCTGGTTTTGAGGCGCCTCACATTTCTGTTGTGGAACTGGCCCTTCAGCAGGGAAGCTGCAACTGAATTGATCATAGATACCCTACAGTGCAGAAAGAGGCCATTTTGGCCCATCGAGTCTGCACCAACCACAATCCCACCCAGGCCGTACCCCCATATTTACCCACTAATCCCTCTAACCTACACATCTCAGGACACTAAGGGGCAATTTTAGCATGGCGAATCAACCTAACCGGCACATCTTTGGACTGTGGGAGGAAACCGGAGCACTTGGGAGGAAACCCACACAGACACGAAGAGAATGTGCAAACTCCACAGACAGTGACCCAAGCCGGGAATCAAACCCAGGTCCCTGGAGCTGTGAAGCAGCAGTGCTAACCACTGTGCTACCGTGCCACCCATTGCAGCACAAAAGTTCCAAAAGTCAGGACAAATTGCTCTGTCAGCTGGATATTAAATAAACGGCTTCAAATGTAATGTCCACATTATCTATCTAAACCCTGCGCCGTTTCCTGCCCATGTGGTTTTCTGTCATCAGCCGACCTTTTCATCTTACACAGAAAAGTTATGAACTGTTTGAAAGATTTCTTGGAAGTTGGTTTAATAGATCTATTTTGTGTGAAGGAAGCTAATCTGATTCAGAATGGCCACTGAAAAGGTTTTTCTGACCTACTCCTTCCAACCAGATAGTGGAAGAGTGAATATTGTATCCTACACCTCTCACAAACATTTATTAGTAATTCAATAAGTTGTGTCTTGGGCATGGTTTTCAAAGTTGCAGCCTCAAACTTCATATAACCCCATCTCTCCAATTCCTGTATTGACCGTCTTTTCACCATTTCACCTCAAGAAGTTTGAGAATCAACGATTTAGGAAGAACGAGAGGCGCTCCTATAGTATTTTTTTTTAAAGATGCATTTCGGATAGCTGAATGAATTGCACAGATGTTGGGGAAAATTGTTCAAGATGCGGCTTGGACTTTTCTTCCAGTGCCAACATTGTGTGTGTACAGGACAACCAGCGTAAAAATCTCCCAATTATACAAAGATATAGACTAAAGTCATACCTGAAGATTTTTCTTCCTGTGGAAGACAATAGATTTTGCCTTCACTTTTCTGTCTTTAATATCAACTTTGTTGCCACACAACACAATGGGGATGTTTTCACACACTCGCACCAAGTCTCTATGCCAGTTAGGAACATTCTTGTATGTCACTCTCGAGGTTACATCAAACATAATAATGGCACATTGAGCTGTTAAAGAAAGAAGTGGTGAGAACCAAAGACATATTTTAATGAATACACAATGTTGCATAGTCAAGAACCGCATAACCCAAATCCTTACCTTGAATGTAGTAACCATCTCGGAGGCCACCAAACTTCTCCTGACCAGCAGTATCCCACACGTTAAATCTGATGGCACCTCTGTTAGTATGGAACATTAGTGGGTGAACTTCAACACCCAATGTTGCTGTGAAGAGGTAAACCACAAATTACACTGGTATTAGCATGGAAAACAAAATAACCCTCAACACCCAGGTCGCTGATGAAGTAACAGAAAAGGTTGATGCGCATTTGGCCTTCCAAATGGTGGTCATCTAAACAACAAGCTGGTTAGCACAACTGAATCTCTAGGAAAGAGGCAGCACCTATGCAAACATGAAATCAAGTTATGCGACAGAAAGCAGACAAGAATGGTGAACAACTGTTTTCGACTGAAGGAAAGTGGACTTTGATATACAGATAAGTGGGTAACAGGGGCATGCAGATTGGTTTAATGGGCAGCTAAAATTCAATTCAGAAGTGTGAAGTGATTTATTTTGGGAGGATGAGGAAAGGCACAATGAAAACTAAATGGCACAATTCTAAAAGGGTGCAGGAAAAAGTCAAAGTGACAGGGCAGGTTGAAACAACTGTTAAAAAGCCATATAGCACCCCTGAATTTATAAAGAGTGGCAGAGTACAAAAGTAAGGAAGTTATGAAAACAACAGGTTAAGCCTTGGCTAGTGTATGGTGTCCAATTCAGAGTGCCACACTTTAGGATGACAAGGCCTTAACAGAAGATTTACTAGAATGGTATCGAGGATGAAGACCTTCTATCACAGAAATTACATGGGAAAATTTTACAAGGTGGAAGGAGCGAAGAAATGGAAACAGAACAGTCTCCTTCAGTGGTCATTTTAGTTATATACTTACCTACATACTTCTTTTCAAACTCGCCAGTCAAGTGGCGTTTCACAAAAGTAGTTTTACCAGTACCACCATCGCCAACAAGTACAAGCTAGAAGAAAGCAAATGATTGGTTAAAATTACAACTCAAAAGCTGCAAGTATTTCGGTCCAATTTTCACACATGAACTTACAAATTAGCAGACCCCCTGCTCCGCCATTCAATAAGATCATGGCGGATTTGCATCATACATTTGGGCAGCAGAGTGGTTAGCATTGCTGCCTCACAGCACCAGGGACCCAGGTTCGATTCCCAGCTTGGGCCACTAGCTGTGCAGAGTCTGCATGTCCTTCCTGTGTCTGCATGGGTTTCCTCCCGGTGCTCCAGTTTCTTCCCACAGGCCAAAAGATGTGCAGGTTAGGTGCACTGGCCATGCTAAATCGTCCCTTAATGTCAGGGGAACTAGCTAGGGTAAATGCATGGGATTGGTGCAGACTCAGTGGGTCAAATGGCCTCCTGAACTGTAAGGATTCTATGGTTGCAAAAATCAAAGTATATTTTTATTCAAAATCAGAAAATCCTGAAGGGAGACTCTGATGAACAAATGGTTTGAAGTTATAGCGGTTGTTTTCTAGCATCTGCCTTACATGGTCCTCAAGCTACTCAAAGCATATCAATATACTGACCAGCCACAGGTCATAACTAAAATCATTTTTAATTTTAAAATTGTGTATTCAGTGAGAATGTGCTTTTTCCAGTATTAGAACCACAATCTATAGTGACTATCTCTTGTTACATTTCAGGACATTTGGGTGGTACAGTGGCATAGTGATTAGCACTGATGCCTCAGTGCCAGGCGCCCCCCCCCCCCCCCCCGCCAAAGTTCAATTCCGGCCTCAGATCACTGTGTGGGGTTTACACATTTTCTCCGTGTCTGCGTGGGTTGCCTTCGGGTGCTCCGGTTTCCTCCCACAGGCCGAAAGCTGTGCGGGAAAGGTTCATAGAAATCCTACAGTACAGAAAGAGGCCATTCAGTCCATCGAGTCTGCACCGACCACAATCCCACCCAGGCCCTACCCCCATATCCCTACATATTTTACCCACTAATCCCTCTAACTTATGCATCTCAGGACACACTAAGGGGCAATTTTAGCATGGCCAATCAACCTAACCCGCACATCTTTGGACTGTGGGAGGAAACCGGAGCACCCGGAGGAAACCCACGCAGACACGAGGAGAAAGTGCAAACTCCACAGTGACCCAAGCCAGGAATCGAACCCAGGTCCCTGGAGCTGTGAAGCAGCAGTGCTAACAACCACTGTGCTACCGTGCCGCCCCTGACTGGCCATGCTAAATTGACCCTAGTGACAGGGGGTTAGCAAGGTAAATATGTGGGGTTACGGGAATAGGGCATGGGTGGGATTGTTGTTCATGCAGACTCGATGGGCCAAATAGCCTCTTTCTGCACTGTAGGGATTCTATGATAGAAACGTAGAAACAGAAGATAGGAGCAGGCGGCCATTTGGCCCTTCGAGCCTGCTCTGCCATGCATTATCATCCAACTCAACAGCCTAGATCTATGATTAATATCCTACAAAAGCCTCAAAGGCTCAGTGAACCAGCAATGAGAATTAACTCTGCCACCATGCCACCCTTAAATTACAGTAGTTAGCATTGTTGCCTCACAGCGCCAGGTTCAATTCCAGCCTCAAGTGTGTGTGTGGAGTTTGCACACAGTTTTCTCCCACAGTCCGAAGATGTGAGTTAGATGGATTGGCCATGCTAAATTGCCCCTTAGTGTCAGGGGATTAGCAGGGTAAATATGTGGGCTTATGGGGATAGGGCTCGGGTGGGATTGCCATCAGTGCAGATTCGATGGGCTGAATGGCCTCCTTGTGTACTGTAGAGATTCTAATTTTCTAAAGTTAGGACACAAAGTCAGCACTTCAGTTACATTAGAACTGCTGGCTTCAGGGTAGTATCGAGATATCCGGGGTCAGTGCACCTCATCACCAAACAATAGGATCGCCAAACCGTCCTGGAGTTCCCATCAACTAAAGATTTGTCCCCAACCTTTGCTCCAAGAACTGGAGAAAAATCATAGGTCCGTTAAAAAGCAAGTCCCTTTCCCCGTTTCTCCTCTCAACTCCCAATATTTTGAACACTCAACCCTACTAAACACTACATCAAATCTGCAAAATCAAAGTTGATGACCAAGCGAACGAGAGAAACAGGACAAATCCTTTTCTTTTGGTTGGGGGAACAAGGGTTCAAAATAAATAGGCCAGGACATTGTTAAAAAGCATAATGCTTAGAATTTTAACTTGTAGGTAATTATGGAAATTCTGAAACATGTCTATTTGTGAAGTAGGTAAAAGATTACTAGCATTGGAGTAGGAATCAAGCTCATAGGACACTAAGAGGGCACTTTCACAGACTGCCTTACAAGCATGGCTCCAAAGGCAGAAAAGCTGGCAAGACTTTGAGAAACTTATCAACCCAGGAAAATGACAAAATACACACCTGACATACCTGGATACATTTGCAATAACAAAATAAAAGTGGATGGCATGCAAGCAGAGAAAAGCCATGTATTTTGTTCCTCTTGATTATTAACATTAGCCCTCAGTGGGCAGCACATTGGCACTAGCTAAACTGCTGGGCATGGCACCATCACCTGGGATCAAGACCAGACGTCTTCACAAAGAAAGGAAGTGAATAAAATAATTCCCTCATGTCCTATTCTATTTAATTTCTCCATGTCTTTACTTACCATTTCATTTTCTTGCAAAATTGGTTGAACATGACAAAGTATTTCCTTGCATTATTCTAACATTGCTTGGGTAACAGCAATTGCTTATTTCATACAAACCAATGCAGCAATGGTTCTGCAGAGGCCCAATCCTGGCACAAATTCACATTGGTGGGAGTGAGTCAGAATTAGGTCTGATGAGCTGTACTGGCATTCCATAAGACACATGGCAAGCAATATGAATATTGTAATAACTGTATTCTGGTGTCTACACAATATGGTATTTGATCAAAATGGACTCCCCCACCTACAATGCAAGTTTTGCATAGAAAGCTTTCACAGATATGTACATTGAGAACTGATGGAGGATAGTGACACTGCAACAATCATTTCTTGCAATTAATCTGAAGACAAAAAGCTCCAGCCACATCCACTATTTTTAGACAGGCAAGCAAAAAATATCGCATGGGTGGACCAAAAGACCCCATACACAGCATTAGGAATCAAACAAAATTGTTTTTTTTTCAATTCAAGTGATCAGAAGCCAAACTGTATTCAAATTCATTTCTAAAGCATCGCTGAAACAGTGATGCACACGCTGTCGGTCTGATGGAATTCTGTTACTCAGTATAGAGAAACAGAATTGTGAAATTAATTCATTTTACCTTGATCCCAACAACAATTCTTACCTTGAACTGAACTTGAGGTTCTCCTTGATCACCCATAGTTTTTCTTTAAAAAACCTTAAACAGAAGGCCACAATTAGGCACTAGTTTTGAAATGATGTACCTACATTAAAATCAGCTCAGAGCACACTCCACAAATGTGAGGAAAGAGCCCAGAAATGCGTCTTTAGAAATGGTTAAAATGGTAAAAAGTGTTAAATGCGTCATAACTTTCCCCTTTTGCTGCAATTCCCAAAACCTTCCCAAACTTTACCAGGCGCCAGCAGCGGGAGGGGAAGATTCCAGAAGGAGAAATGTTTGTGAACAAAGGCTTTGTGAGCAGGAAGGGCAGGGATGGAGGGAGAGGCCGGGCGGCCATGTGCTCAGCCAGGGCCCGCGCTCCGCTCCCCGCCAGGCCCACACCGCCCCTTCCGCCCGGCTCCGGGGCCAGGGAGGCGGCCAGCAACTGGGCCCGAGCCCCCGGGCTGAGGCCCGAGCCGAGCCCGGTCAGAATGGAGACCTCCGCGGCCGCACACAGAGCGGGTCCCGGGGCCAATACCTTCCGCTCCCCCCCCCCCCCCTCTCCTTTCCCCGGGACGGGAGTCCCGCGCTGCCTCTCTCGGCGGACCAGGCCCCAGGTCCCGAGAGCGGGAAATGGCGCCCAGGCCTCAGTAACGGGCGGGAAGCGGGCGGCGCTGTGGACGGCGGGGGTTTGAGGTACCGGGCCGGGGAGGGAAGGGTGGCTGTTGGCTGGCTGAGGGTCTCCATCTCCATCCCCCCCCGGGTCCGGGCCGAGGGGGGGGTCCCGGGCGCCCCGCTCTCCCCCTCTCCCTGCCTCCCGCGCTCACCTTCCAGAAGCCTCTCTCACTCAAAATGGACGCTCGAGCCTCAAATAGCCTGTTCAGCGCAGCACGTGACCAGCGGGCGTGCGCGGGCCCGCGAGCAGGGGAAGCGCGGCGTGCGCGGCCCCGTGGGTAGAAAGAGCTCCGCGTGCGCGGTCACACGGGCAGGGCGTGCGCGGTCCCGCGGCACGGGCAAGGGCGACGGAGCATGCGCACAATGGGAAGCGGGCAAACGGAGGGCCGATAAGACTGAGCATGCGCACGGCGAGGTCCGCGCCGACAGGATGAGCATGCGCACTGCTGCCCCCAGGGAGGACCCACATCACACAGTATAGTGATCAGAAAGAGACCAAACCAACTATTGTACATCAGAACTAGGAGCAGGAGTAGGCCATCTGGCCCCTCCAACCTGCTCCACCATTCAATAAGATCATGGCTGATCTTTTTGTGGGCTCAGCTCCACTTACCCGCCTGCTCACCATAACCCTTAATTCCTTTACTGTTCAGAAATTTATCTATCTTTGCCTTAAAAACATTCAATGAGGTAGCCTCAACTGCTTCACTGGGCAGGAAATTCCACAGATTCACAACCCTTTGTGTGAAGAAGTTCCTCCTCAACTCAGTCCTAAATCTGCTTCCTCTTATTTTGAGGCCATGCCCCCTAGTTCTAGTTTCACCTGCCAGTGGAAACAACTTCCCTGCTTCTATCTTATCTATTCCCTTCATAATCTTAAATGTTTCCGTAAGAACCCCCCCCCCGCCTCATTCTTTTCAATCCCACGAGTATTGCTTCAGTCTACTCAGTCTCTCCTCATATGCCAACCCTCTCCAAAGCCCAAAGACGTGCGGATTAGGTTGATTGGCCATGCTAAATTGACCGTAGTGCTGGGGGATTAGCTGAGTAAATGTGTGTGGTTACGGAAATAGGGCCTGGGTGGGATTGTGGTCGGTGGAGACTCGATGGCTGAATGGCCTCCTTCTGTACTATAGGGATTCTATAATTCTCTCAACTCTGAAATCAACCTAGTGAATCTCCTCTGCACCCTCTCCAGTGCCAGTATATCCTTTCTCAAGTAAGGAGGTCAAAACTGTGCACATTACTCCAGGTGTGGCCTCACGAGCACCTTATGCAGCTGCAACATAACCTCCCTGTTTTTAAACTCCATCCCTCTAGCAATGGAGGACAAAATTCCATTTGCCTTCTTAATTACCTGCTGCACCTGCAACCCAACTTTTTGCGATTCATGCACAAGGACACCCAGGTCCCTCTGCACAACAGCATGCTGCAATTTTTTACCATTTAAATAATAGTCCATTTTGCTGTTATTCCTACTAACATGGATGATCTCAGGTTTATCAACATTGTTTTTTTTATACTTTTCCAATTCAATCAAATCAAATCCAATTCAGAGTCTCAACAAGTTGAGACATTTCAGATCCAGGCTGACAAGACAGGGCGAGCGACCAAACCACCCTGTCCTGGGCCTGATCTATGGACAGGCCCAGTACGGTGGCACAGTGGTTAGCACTGCTGCTTCACAGCTCCAGGGTCCCGGGTTCAATTCCCGGCTCGGGTCACTGTCTGTGTGGAGTTTGCACATTCTCCTCGTGTCTGCGTGGGTTTCCTCCGGGTGCTCCGGTTTCCTCCCACAGTCCAAAGATGTGCGGGTTAGGTTGATTGGCCAGGTTAAAAATTGTCCCTTAGAGTCCTGGGATGCGTAGGTTAGAGGGATTAGCGGGTAAAATATGTGGGGGTAGGGCCTGGGTGGGATTGTGGTAGGTGCAGACTCGATGGGCCGAATGGCCTCCTGCTGCACTGTAGGGTTTCTATGATTTCTATGATCTACATGAGCCAAGCTGATTGGAGAAGGGGGAGGTTCCTCCTCCAAGACTTGAGCTCATTTGCATCTTAGCCAAAAGGCCGAGAAGCGACTATATGGATGATCTCAGGTTTATCAACATTGTACTCCATCTGCCAGACCCTTGCGCACTCAAACTATATCCCTTTGCAGGCTAAGCTTCTCGGCCTTTTGGCTAAGATCAAGTGTAGTATGGTCGGCAGCCCATGGTCGGCCGCACTTGGTTGAGGTCATTAGGTTACGCTGAGGCTTCATATGTTTCATATGAAGCAATTTTTTAAAGCGGCATCTCGGCCTTTTGGCTAAGATGCAAATGAGCTCAAATCTTGGAGGAGGAACCTCCCCCTTCTCCAATCAGCTTGGCTCATGTAGATCAGGCCCAGGACAGGGTGGTTTGGTCGCTCGCCCTGTCTTGTCAGCCTGGATCTGAAATGTCTCAACTTGTTGAGACTCTGAATTGGATTTGATTTGATTGAATTGGAAAAGTTTTTTTTTAAATCCCTTTGCAGGCTAAGATCAAGTGTAGTATGGTCGGCAGCCCATGGTCGGCCGCACTTGGTTGGCGTCATTAGGTTACACTGAAGCTTCGTATGTTTCATATGAAGCAGTTTTTTGGGGCGGTGTCTCGGCCTTTTGGCTGGGGTGCGGGTGGGCTCGGGTCTTGGGGGGGGGCCCCCCCCTTCTCCAATCAGGGGGGGGCCCCCCCCTTCTCCAATCAGCTTGGCTCATGTAGATCAGGCCCAGGACTGGGTGATTTTGGTCGCTCGCCCTGTCTTGTCAGCCTGGATCTGAAATGTCTCAACTTGTTGAGAATCTGAATTGGATTTGATTTGATTGAATTGGAAAAGTATTTTTTTAAAAATATCCCTTTGCAGACTTTCAGCGTCCTCTGCACACTTTGCTCTGCCACTTATTATAGTAAGAGTTTTAACAACACCAGGTTAAAGTCCAACAGGTTTATTTGGTAGCAAATGCCATTAGCTTTCGGAGCGCTGCCCCTTCGTCAGATGGAGTGGATATCTGCTCTCAAACAGGGCACAGAGACACAAAATCAAGTTACAGAATACTGATTAGAATACGAATCTCTACAGCCAACCAGGTCTTAAAGATACAGACAATGTGAGTGGAGGGAGCATTAAGCACAGGTTAAAGAGATGTGTATTGTCTCCAGACAGGACAGCCATGTCCACCAATCCACCAATTCCCCGTTGTCCGCCACGCTTGTAATGTCCTCAAAGAATTCAGTAATTTAGTTAAACATGACCTGCCTGTCATGAACCCATATTGCGTTTGCCAATGGGACAATTTATATTCAGATGTCCTGCTATTTCTTCCTTGATGATAGATTCAAGTATTTTCCCCACTACAGAAGTTAAGCTACCCGGCCTATAATTACCCGCCTTTTGTCTACCTCCTTTTTTTAAACAGTGGTGTCACATTTGCTGTTTTCCAATCTGTGGGAACCACCCCAGAGTCCAGCGAAGTTTGGTAAATTACTACTAGTACATTTGCTATTTCCCCCACCATCTCTTTTGGAACCCTGGGATGCATTCCATCAGGTCCAGGAGACTTGTCTACCTTTAGCCCCATTAGCTTACCTAACACTGCTTCTTTAGTGATAATGATAGGTAATGATGGGCGGCACAGTGGTTAGCACTGCTGCCTCACAGTGCCAGGGACCTGGGTTCGATTCCCAGTTGGGGCACTGTCTGTGTAGAGTTTGCACATTCTCCCCATGTCAGCGGGGTTTCCTCCAGGTGCTCCGGTTTCCTCCCACAGTCCAAAGGTGTGCAGGTTAGGTTGATTGGCCATGCCAAATTGACCCGAGTGTCAGGGTAAATATGAGGGGTTACGGGAATAGGGCCTGGGTGGGATTGTGGTCGGTGCAGACTCGATGGGCTGAATGGCCTCCTTCTGCACTGTAGGGATTCTATGAAACATAACGAAGATTAAAGATATTTTCTAGGTCCTCACCTGCCATAGCCTCCTTGTCATCAATTTTTGACATGTTATTTGTGTCTTCCACTGTGAAGACCGACACAAAAATCTGTGCAATGCCTCAGCCATTTTCTCATTTCCAGTTATTACATCTCCCTTCTCATCCTCTAAAGGACCAATGTTTACTTTAGCCACTCTTTTTCCTTTTATATATTTGTAGAAACTTTTGCTATCTGTGTTTATATTCTGAGCTAGTTTACTCTCATAATCCATCTTATTTTTTTACAGCTTTTTTCATGGCTTTCTGTTGACCTTTAAAGGTTTCCAAATCCTCTAGTTTCCCACTAGTCTTTGCCACTTTGTATGCATTTTCTTTCAATTTGATACCCTCCTTTATTTCCTTAGATATCCATGACTGATTGTCTCTTTTTCTACAGTCCTTCCTTATCACTGGTATATATTTTTGCTGAGCACTGTGAAAAATCACCTTGAAAGTCCTCCACTGTTCCTCAATAGTCCCACCATAAAGTCTTTGCTCCCAGTCTACCTCAGCCAACTCCTCCCTCATCCCTTTGTAGTCTCCTTTGTTTAAGCACAAGACACTGATATTGGACTTTACCTTCTCACGCTCCATCTGTATTTTAAATTCTCCAATTGCAATGGGATCTTGATCAATTGGGCCAGTGGGCTGATGAATGGCAGTTGGAGTTTAATTTAGACAAATGCGAGGTGATGCATTTTGGTAGATTGAACCAGGGCAGGACTTACTCAGTTAATGGTAGGGCGTTGGGGAGAGTTACAGAACAAAGAGATCTAGGGGTACATGTTCATAGCTCCTTGAAAGTGGAGTCACAGGTGGACAGAGTGGTGAAGAAGGCATTCGGCATGCTTGGTTTCATCGGTCAGAACATTGAATACAGGAGTTGGGACGTCTTGTTGAAGTTGTACAAGACATTGGTAAGGCCACACTTGGAATACTGTGTGCAATTCTGGTCATCCTATTATAGAAAGGATATTATTAAACTAGAAAGAGTGCAGAAAAGATTTACTAGGATGCTCTCTCCCCTCTCACCTTAAACCTATGTCCTCTAGTTTTAGACTCCCCTACCTTTGGGAAAAGATATTGACTATCTACCTTGTCTATACCCCTCATTATTTTATAGACCTCTATAAGGTCACCCCTCAGCTTCCTATGCTCCAGAGAAAAAAGTCTCAGTCTATTCAGCCTCTTCTTATAACTCAATCCATCTGTGACTCTATGATAACCATACTGTGATCGCTTCTCCTGAGAGGATCCCTAACTCATAGAGTCATAGAGGTTTACAGCATGGAAATAGGCCCTTCGGCCCAACTTGTCCATGCCGCCCTTTTTTTTTAAACCCCTAAGCTAGTCCCAATTGTACGCATTTGGCCCATATCCTTCTATACCCATCTTACCCATGTAACTGTCTAAATGCTTTTTAAAAGACAAAATTGTACCCGCTTCTACTACTACCTTTGGCAGCTTGTTCCAGACACTCACCACCCTCTGCTTGAACTGTAAAATCATCAAATATTCCTGCCTCATTACACAGGACTAGATCCAGGATAGCTTGCTCCCTCGTAGGTTCCATTACATACTGTTCAAGGAAGCTATCGCGGATACATTCTATGAACTCCTCCTCAAGGCTGCCTTGACCGACCTGGTTTGACCAATCGACATGTAGATTAAAATCCCCCATGATAATTGCTCTACCATTTTTACATGCATCAGTTATTTATTTGTTTATTTCTCGCCCCACCATGATGTTATTATTTGATGGCCAATAGACTACGCCAATCAGTGACTTTTTCTCCTTACTATTTCTAATTTCCATCCAAATGGATTCAACCTTTTTTCCATAGAATCTATATCATCTCTTAATACCGCCCTGATGTCATCCTTAAATATCAGAGCTACACCACCTCCCTTACCTCCCTGTCTGTCCCTCCGAACAGTCTGATACCCCTTGATACATTCTATCAGAAACTCTGACCAAACTACACTATCGTGATCACAAACATCCTCCCTATGGTGTGGCAACCAGAACTGCACAATGTTCTTCAGCTCTGGCCTAACAAGTGTTTTATACAGCTCCAGCATAATCTTCCTGCTCTTATATTCAGTGCCCCATTTAATAAAATCAAGTATCCCATGTGCCTTCTTAACCACCTTAGCTACTGATCCTGCCGCCTTCAGGGATCTTTGGACATGCATCCCATGGTCCCGCTGGTCCTCTGTACTTCCTGCCATTCATTGTGTATTCCCTTGCCTTGTTAGTCCTCCCAGAATGCATCACCTCTCACGTTTCAGGGTTAAATTTCATTTGCCGCTGTTCTGCCCATCTGACCAGCCCGTCTATATCATCCTGTAATCTAAGGCTTTCCTCCTCACTATTTACCACACCACCAATTTTCGTGTCATTTGCGGACTTAAAGCTTATTTATTAGTCAAAAGTAAGGCTTACCTTAACACTGCAATAAAGTTACTGTGAAATTCCCCTAGTCGCCACACTCCGGCGCCTGTTCGGGTCAATGCACCTAACCAGCACATCTTTCAGAATGTGGGAGGAAACTGGAGCACCCAGAGGAAACCCACGCAGACACGGGGAGAACATGCAAACTCCACACAGACAGTGACCCAAGCCGGGAATCGAACCCGGGTCCCTGGCGCTGTGAAGCAGTGCTAGCCACTGTGCTACCGTGCCGCCCCTTACTAACTGATCATGCCCCACATTCACAGCTAGATCATTAATGTATATTACAAACAGCAAGGGATCCAACACTGATCCCAGTGGTACACCACTGGACACAGGCTTCCTGTCACAAAAACAACCTTCCACCATCACCCTCTGATTTGATTTGATTTGATTTATTATTGTCACATGTATTGGTATACAGTGAAAAGTATTGTTTTTTTGTGCACTATACAGACAAAGCATACCGTTCATAGAGAAGGAAAGGAGAGGGTGCAGAATGTAGTGTTACATTCATAGCTAGGGTGTAGAGAAAGATCAACTTAATGCAAGGTAGGTCCATTCAAAAGTCTGACGGCAGCAGGGAAGAAGCTGTTCTTGAGTCGGCTGGTACGTGACCTCAGACTTTTATATCTTTTTCCCGATGGAAGAAGGTGGAAGAGAGAATGTCTGGGGTGCGTGGGGTCCTTAATTATGCTGGCTGATTTTCCGAGGTGGTGGGAAGTGTAAACAGAGTCAATCGATGGAAAGTTGGTTTGAGTTATGGACTGGGTTTTGTTCACGACCATTGTAGTTTCTTGCAGTCTTGGGCAGAGCAGGAGCCATACCAAGCTGTGATACAACCAGAAAGAATGCTTTCTATGGTGCATCTGTAAAGGTTGGTGAGAGTCATAGTGGACATGCCAAATTTCCTTAGTCTTCTGAGAAAGTAGAGGCATTGGTGGGCTTTCTTAACTATAGTGTCGGCATGGGGGGACCAGGACAGGTTGTTGATGATCTGGACACCTAAAAACTCAAAGCTCTCAACCATTGATGTAGACAGGGGCATGTTCTCCTTTACGCTTCCTGAAGTTGATGACTATCTCCTTCATTTTGTTGACATTGAGGGAGAGATCTGTCTCCTGGCACTGAGCCAATTTTGGATCCAATTTGCCAAAATGCCATGGATCCCATGGACTCTTACCTTCTTGATCAACCTCCAATGTGGGACTTTGTCAAAAGCCTTACTGAAGTTATGTCAACTGCATAAACTGCATTGCTCGCATCTACACACCTAGTCACTTTGAGAAATAAATCAAATTTGTTAGATGTGATCTCCCTTTGACAAAACCACGCTGACTATACCATTTTGTACATCTTTTCCAAATCATTAAATAAAAAGACTGACTCGAAACTTGAATTCTGTTTCTCTCACCACAGATGCTGCCAGAAAGGCTGCATTTTTCCAGCATTTCCTGTTCTCATTTCAGAGAGTTGTTCATCACCCCCTAAACAGCCCTGAACAGAATCAATGCCACTGCTGCTTCTCTGAAAGAACAATTCACTAACTCCTGCTTCCAAGTCTGTTCCCCTTATCTCTGCACATTCCTTCTGAAAATGATTCAATTCCCTTCTGAACACCTCAGTTGAACCTGCTTCTACCACACTCTCAGACAGTGCATTCCAGATCCTAACCACTCGCTGTGTGAATCTGTCTCCACCACACACTCAGACAGTGCATTCCAGATCCTAACCACTCGCTGTGTGAATCTGTCTCCACCACACACTCAGACAGTGCATTCCAGATCCTAACCACTCGCTGTGTGAATCTGTCTCCACCACACACTCAGACAGTGCATTCCAGATCCTAACCACTCGCTGTGTGAATCTGTCTCCACCACACACTCAGACAGTGCATTCCAGATCCTAACCACTCGCTGTGTGAATCTGTCTCCACCACACTCTCAGACAGTGCATTCCAGATCCTAACCACTCGCCGTGTGAACCCCTCTCCACCACACTCACGGACAGTGCATTCCAGATCCTAACCACTCGCTGTGTGAATCTGTCTCCACCACACTTTGAGACAGTACATTCCAGATCCTAACCACTCGCTGTGTGAATCCGTCTCTCACACACTCTCAAACAGTACATTCCAGATCCTAATCACTCACTGTGTGAATCTGTCTCCCTCACACTCTCAGACATGCATTCCAGATCCTAACCACTCGCTGTGTGAATCTGTCTCCACCACACTCTCAGGCAGTATATTCCAGATCCTAACCACTCGCTGTGTGAATCTGTCTCCACCACACTCTCAGACAGTGCATTCCAGATCCTAACCACTCGCCGTGTGAATCCCTCTCCACCACACTCTCAAACAGTACATTCCAGATCCTAACCACTCGCTGTGTGAATCTGTCTCCACCACACTCTCAGACAGTACATTCCAGATCCTAACCACTCACTGTGTGAATCTGTCTCCACCACACTCTCAAACAGTACATTCCAGATCCTAACCACTCACTGTGTGAATCTGTCTCTACCACACTCTCAAACAGTACATTCCAGATCCTAACCACTCACTGTGTGAATCTGTCTCCACCACACTCTCAGGCAGTATATTCCAGATCCTAACCACTCGCTGTGTGAATCTGTCTCCACCACACTCTCAGACAGTGCATTCCAGATCCTAACCACTCGCCGTGTGAATCCCTCTCCACCACACTCTCAAACAGTACATTCCAGATCCTAACCACTCGCTGTGTGAATCTGTCTCCACCACACTCTGAGACAGTACATTCCAGATCCTAACCACTCACTGTGTGAATCCGTCTCTCACACACTCTCAAACAGTACATTCCAGATCCTAATCACTCACTGTGTGAATCTGTCTCTACCACACTCTCAAACAGTACATTCCAGATCCTAACCACTCGCTGTGTGAATCTGTCTCCACCACACTCTCAGACATGCATTCCAGATCCTAACCACTCGCTGTGTGAATCTGTCACCACCACACTCTCAGACAGTGTATTCCAGATCCTAACCACTCGCTGTGTGAATCTGTCTCCACCACACTCTCAGACAGTGCATTCCAGGTCCCAACCACTCGCTGTGTGAATCTGTCTCCACCACACTCTCAGACAGTGCATTCCAGATCCCAACCACTCGCTGTGTGAATCTGTCTCCACCACGCTCTCGGACAGTGCATTCCAGATCCCAATCACTCACTGGGTGAATCTGTCTCAACCACACTCCGAGACAGTGCATTCCAGATCCTAACCACTCGCTGTGTGAATCTGTCTCCACCACACACTCAGACAGTGCATTCCAGATCCTAACCACTCGCTGTGTGAATCTGTCTCCACCACACTCTCAGACAGTGCATTCCAGATCCTAACCACTCGCTGTGTGAATCTGTCTCCCTCACACTCTCAGACATGCATTCCAGATCCTAACCACTCACTGTGTGAATCTGTCTCCACCACACTCTCAGTCAGTACATTCCAGATCCTAACCACTCGCTGTGTGAATCTGTCTCCCTCACACTCTCAGACATGCATTCCAGATCCTAACCACTCGCTGTGTGAATCTGTCTCCACCACACCCTCAGACAGTGCATTCCAGATCCTAACCACTCGCTGTGTGAATCTGTCTCCACCACACTCTCAGGCAGTATATTCCAGATCCTAACCACTCGCTGTGTGAATCTGTCTCCACCACACTCTCAGACAGTGCATTCCAGATCCTAACCACTCGCCGTGTGAATCCCTCTCCACCACACTCTCTAACAGTACATTCCAGATCCTAACCACTCGCTGTGTGAATCTGTCTCCACCACACTCTCAGACAGTACATTCCAGATCCTAACCACTCACTGTGTGAATCTGTCTCCACCACACTCTCAGACAGTACATTCCAGATCCTAACCACTCGCTGTGTGAATCTGTCTCCACCACACTCTGAGACAGTACATTCCAGATCCTAACCACTCACTGTGTGAATCTGTCTCTACCACACTCTCAAACAGTACATTCCAGATCCTAATCACTCACTGTGTGAATCTGTCTCCCTCACACTCTCAGACATGCATTCCAGATCCTAACCACTCGCTGTGTGAATCTGTCACCACCATACTCTCAGACAGTGTATTCCAGATCCTAATCACTCGCTGTGTGAATCTGTCTCCACCACACTCTCAGACAGTGCATTCCAGGTCCCAACCACTCGCTGTGTGAATCTGTCTCCACCACACTCTCAGACAGTGCATTCCAGATCCCAACCACTCGCTGTGTGAATCTGTCTCCACCACGCTCTCGGACAGTGCATTCCAGATCCCAATCACTCACTGGGTGAATCTGTCTCAACCACACTCCGAGACAGTGCATTCCAGATCCTAACCACTCGCTGTGTGAATCTGTCTCCACCACACACTCAGACAGTGCATTCCAGATCCTAACCACTCGCTGTGTGAATCTGTCTCCACCACACTCTCAGACAGTGCATTCCAGATCCTAACCACTCGCTGTGTGAATCTGTCTCCCTCACACTCTCAGACATGCATTCCAGATCCTAACCACTCGCTGTGTGAATCTGTCTCCACCACACTCTCAGTCAGTACATTCCAGATCCTAACCACTCGCTGTGTGAATCTGTCTCCCTCACACTCTCAGACATCCATTCCAGATCCTAACCACTCGCTGTGTGAATCTGTCTCCACCACACTCTCAGTCAGTACATTCCGGATCCTAACCACTCACTGTGTGAATCTGTCACCACCACACTCTCAGACAGTGTATTCCAGATCCTAATCACTCGCTGTGTGAATCTGTCTCCACCACATTCTCAGACAGTGCATTCAGATCCTAACCACTCACTGTGTGAATCTGTCACCACCACACTCTCAGACAGTGCATTCCAGATCCTAACCATTCGCTGTGTGAATCTGTCTCCACCACACTCTCAGACAGTGTATTTCAGATCCTAACCACTCGCTGTGTGAATCTGTCTCCACCACACCCTCAGACAATGCATTCCAGATCCTAACCACTCCCTGTGTGAATCTGTCTCCACCACACCCTCAGACAGTGTATTTCAGATCCTAACCACTCGCTGTGTGAATCTGTCTCCACCACACTCTCAGACAGTACATTCTAGATCTCAACTACTTGCAACATAAAAAGTTTTCCCTCAAATCACTGTTGCTTCTTCTGCCAATTATCTTAAATCAGTGCCCTCTGTTTCTCAATTCTTCCACCAACGGAAACAGTTTTTCCCGAACTAGTCTGTCCAGATCCGTCATGATCCTGAATGCCACAATCAAATCTCCACTCAAACCTCTCTAAGGAAAACAGGCCCAACATCTCCAACCTTTCCATGGAACTGAAGTTGCTCCTTCCTGAAACCATTCTCCTGAATCTGCACCCTCTCTAATTCCTTCACATCCTTCCGAAAGTGCGATGCCCAGAATTGGATGTAATACTGACACTGAGGCTGAACCAGTGTTATGTACGGATTTAATAAAACGTCCCCACTTTTGTACTCCTAATAGCAAACTCCAGGATACTGGTATGCTTTAAAAATCTCTCTCTCAACCTGTCCTGTCACCTTCAATAAGATAAAGCAAATGACTGTGGAAGCTGGAATCTGAAAACAAAATGGATAATGCAGGATGATCCTTTATTGGAGCTCTGATGAAGGGTCATCCAGACTTGGTGGCATTGTGGCACAGTGGTTAGCACTGCTGCCTCACAGCACCAGCGACCTGGGTTTGATTCCCAGCTTGGGTCAGTGTCTGTGTGGAGTTTGCACGTTCTCCCCGTGTCTGCGTGGGTTTCCTCCGGATGTTCCCGTTTCCTCCCACAGTCTGAAAGATGTGCTGGTTAGGTGCATTGACCTGAACAGGCACCGGAGTGTGGTGACCAGGGGATTTTCACAGTAACTTCATTGCTGTGTTAATGTAAGCCTTACTTGTGACTAATAAATAAACTTTACTCAGAACATTGTCTCTATTCTCTCTCCACAGATGCTGCCAGACTTGCTGAGATTTTCCAGCATTTTCTGTTTCACTCACCTTTAGTGTTCCACCACATATCTACCCAGCTCCTTCTGCTCCTGCACCTATTTTAGAATTGCACCCCTTATTTTCTGTTATCTCCCCCTGTTCTTCCTATCCAGATAAAGCTCCTCATGTTTGTCTGAATTAAATTGCATCTGTCCACTCCACCAATCTGTCATTTTGAAGTTTGACATTATCCTCTGCAGGGTTCATGATGTTTCCAGGCTTTACATCAGCTGTGAAGGTTGAAATTGTACCCCATGCACCAAGGTCTAGGTCTTTAACACGTCTCAGCTAAAGCAAGGGTCTCAACACCAACTCCTGGGGAACTTGAATTTAAACCCTCCTCCAGTCCGGTCACCATTATTTTCTGTTTCCTGTCACTCGGCCAGTTGTGTATCCATATAGCTACAATCCCTGTTGTTCTGCGATCTATAGTTTTTCTCACAAATCTATGGTGTAGCACTTCATCAATGCATTTTGGAAGCCCACCACATCAACAACATTACGCTCAGCAACCCTCTCGGTTATCTCTTCAAAAAGCACAACCGTTCAGTTGAACACAATTTACTCTGAACAAATCCATGCCTGCTTTCCTGAATTAACCTCCTTTTTACCCATTGCCCCGAATTATCATTACTGAAACCTTCCGCGCCACCGAGGTTAAACGAAGTGGTCTGTGGCTGCTGGGCTTATCTTTACATCCTTTTTTAAGCAAAAGAGTAACATTTGTATTTCTCCAGTCATTGAATCACTCAGTGCAGCCCAACGAGTCTGCCCCAACACAGGAGAAACACCTGAACTCCCACCTAATCCCACCTGCCATCACTTGGCCCATAGCCCTGAATGGTATGACTTACCAAGTGCTCATCCAGATACTTTTTAAAGGATGTGAGGCAACCCGCCTCTACCACCCCCCCAGGCAGCGCATTCCAGACCCTCACCACCTTCTGGGTAAAAAAGGTTTTCCTCACATCCCCCCCTACACCTCCTGCCCCTCACCTTGAATCTATGCCCCTCATGACTGTCCCTTCAACTAAAGGGAACAGCTGCTCCTTATCCACTCTGTCCGTGTCCCTCATAATCTTGTACACCTCGATCAGGTCACCCCTCAGTCTTCTCTGCTCCAATGAAAACAACCCAAGCCTATCCAACCTCTCTTCATAACTTAAATGTTTCATCCCAAGCAGCATCCTGGTGAATCTTCTTTGATTTGATTTATTGTTGTCACATGTATTAACATACAGTGAAAAGTATTATTTCTTGCGCGCTATACAGACAAAACAAACCATTCATAGGGAAGGAAACGAGAGAGTGCAGAATGTAGTGTTACAGTCATAGCTAGGGTGTAGAGAAAGATCAACTTAATGCGAGGTAAGTCCATTCAAAAGTCTGACAGCAGCAGGGAAGAAGCTGTTCTTGAGTCGGTTGGTACGTGACCTCAGACTTTTGTATCCTTTTCCCAAAAGAAGAAGGTGGAAGAGAGAATGTCAGGGGTTAGTGGCATCCTTAATTATGCTGGCTGCTTTGCCGAGGCAGCGTGAAGTGTAGACAGAATCAATGAATGGGAGGCTGGTTTGCGTGATGGATTGGGCTTCATTCACAATCATTTGTAGTTACTTGCGGTCTTGGGAAGAGCAGGAGCCATACCAAGCTGTGATACAACCAGAAAGAATGCTTTCTATGGTGCATCTGTAAAAGTTGGTGAGAGTTGTTGCTGACATGCCAAATTTCCTTAGTCTTCTGAGAAAGTAGAGGCATTGTGGGCTTTCTTAACTATAATGTTGGCATGGGGGGACCAGGACAGGTTGTTGGTGATCTGGGCACCTAAAAACTTGAAGCACTCGACCCTTTCTACTTCGTCCCCGTTGATGTGGACAGGGGCATGTTCTACTTTAGGCTTCCTGAAGTCGATGACAATCTCCTTCGTTTTGTTGACATTGAGAGAGAGATTATTGTTGCTGCACCAGTTCACCAGATTCTCTATCTCATTCCTGTACTCTGTCTCGTCATTGTTTGAGATCCGACCCACTACGGTGGTGTCATCAGCAAACTTGAAAATCGAATTGGAGGGGAATTTGGCCCCACAGTCATAGGTATATAAGGAGTATAGTAGGGGGCTGAGAACACAGCCTTGTGGGGCACCGGTGTTGAGGATGATCATGGAGGAGTTGGTGTTGCCTATCCTTAATGTTTGTGGTCTGTGAATTAGGAAGTTCAGGATCCAGTCGCAGAGGGAGGTGCCGAGGCCCAGGCCATGGAGTTTGGAGATGAGTTTCGTGGGAATAATGGTGTTGAAGGCTGAGCTGTAGTCAATAAATCGGAGTCTGACATAGGTGTCCTTGTTATCTAGGTGTTCCAGGGTTGAGTGCAGGGCCAGGGAAATGGCGTCTGCTGTGGACCTGTTGTGGCAGTAGGCAAACTTAGTGGATCCAGCTAGTCTGGGAGGCTGGAATTGATTCGTGCCATGACTAACCTTTCGAAGCACTTCATAATGATGGATGGCAGAGCCACCGGCCGATCGTCATTAAGGCACGCTGCTTGGTTTTTCTTAGGTACCGGGATGATGGTTTTCTTCTTGAAGCAGATAGGGACCTCAGATTGTTGTAAAGAGAGGTTGAAGATGTCTGTGAATACCCCCGCCAGCTGATCCACGCAGGATCTGAGTGCTCGTCCAGGTACCCCATCCGGGCCAGCTGCTTTCCGTGGATTGACCTTCAAGAAAGCTGCTCTGACATCTGCAATGGTGACCCCAGATACAGGTTCATCCAGGACTTCCAGGGTGGAGGGCATGCTCTCGCTGACCTCTTGCTCAAAACGGGCGTAGAATGCATTGAGCTCATCAGGGAAGAGTGTGATGGAGCCAGAGATTTTACATGCCTTCATCTTGTAGCCTGTTATGTCTTGCAGACCTTGCCATAGTCGGCGGGGGTCAGTGTGGCTAGCCTGGGACTCTAGCTTGGTCCGGTACTGTCTTTTGGCATCTTTGATGGATCTCCTTAGATTATATCTGGCTTCTTGTACAGGTCAGTGTCGCCTGACTTGAATGCCTCAACCTGGACTTCAGCAAGCAGTGGATACTCCTGTTCATCCATGGTTTCCGTTGGGAAACACACGGATTTGCTTCTTTGGCACACAGTCTTCTACACATTTACTAATGAAGTCAGTTACTGCAGTGGCAGACTCATTCAGGCTGGTCGCAGAGTTTTTAAATACTGACCAGTCCACTGACTCCAAGCAGCCCCGTAGGAGATCATCCGATTCCTCAGACTAACATTGCACGACTCTCTTTGATGGATTTTCCCGCTTCAGTTTTTGCTTGTAAGCCGGGAGCAGGAGCACAGCCTTGTGGTGTGATTTGCCAAAGTGTGGGCGGGCGATAGAGTGATCGGCATGTTTGGTATTTGTGTAGCAGTGGTCTAGGATGTTTGGGCTTCTGGTGGAACAGGAGATGTGTTGGTGGTAACTTGATAGTACGCTCTTGAGATTGGCCTGACTGAAGTCCCCGGCCACGATGAACAAAGCCTCGGGATGTTTCATCTCAAGGCTATTTGTAGTGGTGTATATTTCGTCCAGCGTAATCTTCACGTCCACATGGGGTGGGATGTAAACTGCCGTCAGGATAATGGAGGTGAACTCCCGCGGAATGTAGTAGGGGCAGCATTTTAGTGACAGGTGTTCTAGATCTGGGGAGCAGAAAGTTGCCAGTGTTGCTACGTCTGGGCACCACAAGGTGTTGATTAGGAAGCAGACCTATTGGAGGCATTGGAACTCATGGAGGCATTGCTGAGGTATTAAACAAAGACCCTATCTTTACCAAGGGAAAAGATGGTGCCCACATCATGGTGAAAAAGAAAGTAGTTCAGACCCACAAAGGGTTTAAAATTGATAAGGAAGAGATAATGGATAAGCTGTCCGTATAAACTTGATAAGGCACCAGGATTGGATGAAATGTATCTGAGGATGCTGAGGGAAGATTTGCACCCCCTCCAGTGCGTTCCCATCCTTCCGATAATGTGGTGACCAGAACTATACACAGTACTCCAGCTGTGGCCTCTCAAAGTTCTATACAACTCCATCATGACCTCCCTACTTCTGTAATCTATGCCTCGGTTGATAAATGCGAGTGTGCCATATGCCTTTTTCACCACCCTATTAACCTGCTTTTTTACTTTCAGAGATCTGTGGACAAACACACCAAGGTCCCTTTGTTCCACAGAACTTCCAGGTGTAATGTTGTTCATTGAATACTTCCTTGTCAAATTACTCCTTCCAAAGTGTATCTCCTCACACTTTTCAGGGTTAAATTCTATCTGCCACTTATCTGCCCATTTGACCATTCCATCTATATATTCTTGTAGCCCAAGCCACTCCACCTCACTGTTAACCACCTGTCCAATCTTTGTGTCATCCGCAAACTTACTAATCCTACCCCCCACATAGTCATCAATGTCATTTATATAAATGATGAAAAAAAGGGACCCAGCAGACATCCCTCTGGTACGCCACTGGACACTGGCTTCCAGTCTTCTGAAAGCCATCACGAATTTAAGATAGTTTGTAAAATTATGGCCAGTGCCTCAGGAATTTCCACTCTCACTTCCCTCAGCATCCTCAGATACATTTCATCCAATCCTGGTGCCTTATCACCTTTAAGTACAGACAGCTTATCCATTATCTCTTCCTTATCAATTTTAAACCCTTTGTGGGTCTGAACTACTTTCTTTTTCACCATGACTTGGGCACCATCTTTTCCCTTGGTAAAGACAGGGTCTTCGTTTAATACCTCAGCAATGGTTCCATGAGTAAATCCCCTTGTTGATCCCTGATTGGTTCAACTCTTCCTGTGACCACCCTTTCACTATTTATATACCAATAGAAGATCTTGGGATTTCCTTTTATGTTGGCTGTTGTTAGAAGTTGCCACTGTTCGTCGGTGGAAGAAGGAGAGAATGTTTGTGGAAGGGGTAGCAATCGAGCGGGCTGGATGGTGTCGAGCTTCTTGAGTGTTGTGGGAGCTGCATCCATCCAGGCAAGTCACACTCCTGACTTGTGCCTTGTAGATGGTGGACAGGCTTTGGGGGGTCAGGAGGTGAATCACCTCAGGATTGCCAACCTTTGGCCTGTTCTTCCAGCCACAGTATTTATATGGATGGGTCCAGTTCAGTTTCTGGTCAATGGTAACCCCCAGGATGTTGATAATGGGGGATTCAGCGATGGTGATGCTATTGAATGTTAAGTTATTTAATGTTGGAGATGGCCGTTGCCTGGCATTAGTGTGGCGTGAATGTTACTTGCCTTTTGTCAGCCCAAGCCTAGATATTGTTCATGTCTTGCTGCATTTGAACATGGGCTGCTTCAGTATCTGAGGAGTCGCGAATCGTGCTGAACATTGTGCAATCATCAGCAAACATTTCCACTTCTGACCTTGTGTGTGCATGGTGGCACAGTGGTTAGCGCTGCTGCCTCACTGCGCCAGGGACCTGGGTTTGATTCCCGGCTTGGGTCACTGTCTGTACAGAGCCTGCACATTCTCCCCGTGTCTGCATGGGTTTCCTCCGGGTGCTTCAGTTTCCTTCCAGACGTGCAGGATAGGTGCATTGACCATGCTAAACTCTCCCTCAGTGTACCCGGACAGGTGCCGGGGTGTGGCGACTAGGGGATTTTCACAGTAACTTCATTGCAGTGTTAATGTAAGCCTACTTGTGACATTAATAAATAAACTTAAACTTTTCAAAGATGATGGGGAGAAGGTCATTGATGAAGCAGCTGGAGATGGTTGGGCCGAGGACCATTTTTGATCCTTAACTCTAGCTTTGACTCCTCTGGGACATCCTCTCTCCAGCACTGCACAGCTTTCCTTAACCAATCCACCAACCCTCCCCATTCCATCCTTGTGCATCTTTCCTGAGCACCTTGTACCCAGAAACATCCAATCCTGCCCTTCTTTCAGCCATGTTATTGCCAAAACATCAATTTCCTCCTGGAAATCTCACCGGTAACACCCCAATCTTATTCAATACATTCTGTGTATACCCACATGCACAGGAGCATTGATTTAGACTTCATTACTGTCCCTCTTTTCCTGAACCAACCTAATACATTACTATTTCCTCTTCCAGCGCTGTCTCTCTCTCTCGCAATATTCTGTGCACCTTTCACTGTAACTTCACTGCGGTGTTAATGTAAGCCTACTTATGACACTAATAAATAAACTTCAAACGATTCTTCTTTGATATTACCTCCTTGTTCCCACACTCCCGACAAGTTAGCTTAAACCCATGATTTGATTTGATTTGATTTATTATTGTCACATGTATTAGTATACAGTGAAAAGTATTGTTTCTTGCGCGCTATACAGACAAAACATACCGATCATAGAGAAGGAAACGAGAGAGTGCAGAATGTAGTGTTACAGTCATAGCTAGGGTGGAGAGAAAGATCAACTTAATGCAAGGTAAGTTCATTCAAAAGTCTGACAGCAGCAGAGAAGAAGCTGTTCTTGAGTTAGTTGGTACGTGACCTCAGACTTTTGTAAATTTTCCCCGAAGCAAGAAGGTGGAAGAGAGAATGTCCGAGGTGCGTGGGGTCCTTAACTATGCTGGCTGCTTTGCCGAGACAGCGGGAAGTGTAGACAGAGTCAATGGATGGGAGGCTGGTTTGCATGATGGATTGGGCTACATTCACGACCTTTTGTAGTTTCTTGCGGTCTTGAGCAGAGCAGGAGCCATACCAAGCTGTGATACAACCAGAAAGAATGCTTTCTATGGTGCACCTGTAAAAGTTGGTGAGAGTCATAGCTGACATGTCAAATTTCCTTAGTCTTCTGAGAAAGTAGAGGCATTGGTGGGCTTTCTTAACTATAGTGTCGGCATGGGGGGGATCAGGACATGTTGTGGTGATCTGGACACCTAAAAACTTGAAACTCTCGATCCTTTCTACTTCATCCCTGTTGATGTAGACAGGGGCATGTTCTCCTTTACGCTTCCTGAAGTCGATGACAATCTCCTTCGTTTTGTTGACATTGAGGGAGAGATTATTGTTGCCGCACCAGTTCACCAGATTCTCTGTCTCATTACTGTACTCTGTCTCGGAATAATACCTGGAAAACATCCCACAAGGAACTTGGGTTCCATTCTGTTTAGGTGCAACACGTCCAGCCTGTACAGGTCCAATCTGCCCCAGAGCTGATCCCACTGTCTCAGCAATCCAAAGCACCATCTTTCCAGCCAAATGTTAATCTGGGTACTCCGCTATCTCTATACTCATTCGAGCCTGCTACTGGGCGTAATCCAGAGATGACTACTTTTGAGGTCCTGCTTGCTAATGTCCTACCTAGCTTCCTAAATTCTGACAGCAGGGCTACATCTCTCTTTCTGCCTGTGTCATCGGTACCAATGTGGATCCTGAGTGCTGGTTATTCACCCACCCCCCCTGTGGTGAACCTTTGTTGGTTCCCACCAGGTAGTGCTGAGCCATGGTCTGGCCAGCACTATGAGTCTGTATATATGTTACTGTTAGGGTTAGGGTTGGGCTGTTCTACCTGTTAATATAGTTGTTATGGTACACCCCAGTCGGCTCCGACCCCAGTCGGCTCCGCCTCCTGGGAGAGGTATAAAGGTCACTGCTCTGCCTGGTGACCCTTTAGTCTGGGATCGTATACTGTATATGGTAGCTCTGTTATTGTTGGCAATAAAAGCCTTTATTTCCCGAGTACATCACGCCTCTCGTGTGTTATATCGCGCATCAATTTTATTGCCAACAAGTAAATTCTTTTTTTTTTGGGAAAAAAAAACGACAAAGAAAACATGGAGCAAATGCTTAAACCCGAACGGCTTACGTTGGACCCACGTGCGGCGGGAGCATCGAACACTTTCGATCACTGGTTGAAGTGTTTCCAGGATTACCTCGACGCCTCCACAGCGGTCACCAACGACGCCGACAGACTCCGGGTCCTCCACGCGAGGGTAAGCGACCTAGCGATCCGTGCGGCCACCGACTACAAAGGGGCCCTCGAGCTTCTCAAGAAGCGATACAACAAACCGCCGAATGAGATGCATGCTCGATACCTTCTAGCCACTCGACGGCGGCAGCCCGGCGAAACGACGGAACAGTACACGTGCAAGCTTCAACAGCTAGCCAGAGCCTGCAACTGCAAGGCAGTGTCGGCAGACCAGTACATGAACGACCTAGCTCGAGATGCGTTCGTGGCGGGAATCGGCTCGTCGTACATCCGCCTTCGGCTGTTGGAGCAAGGTAACCTCGATCTCACTAAATCCATAGAGTTAGCTGACGCTCTAGCAACGGCCTCCAAAAGTCTGGCGATGTACCCCGACGACCGCGTGGAGACAGTGTGGCAGGGGCAGTCACAGACCCCACTTCATTCAGCGGGACCGAAAAACTGTGCGATTGCGTTCCCAGCCTCGGACCTGACGACGGCAGCAGGTCCAGGTGGCCCGCGGTGTTACTTCTGCGGGGGGGTGAAACACCCTCGGCAGCGATGTCCAGCTAAAGTGGTGTTGTGCTCCGCCTGCGGCAAGAAGGGGCACTATTCCAAGGTATGCCGGTCCAAACTTCCATCCAAGAACAGCAGTGCGGCATGTGTCTCCCCGGAGCTGGCCTCCTTGTCTTCTGCATCTTCAAGGTCTTCTGCCATGTGCGGTTCCAGGACGTCGCCATTCCGAACGACGGAGTCGCAAGACACGTGCGACCTGCAGGGGCCGCAGGTTTTGGCGCCATCGTCCACGTGCGACCTATGGGGGCAGCCATTTTGGTCGGCACCGACCGCGAATGACCAGCAGGGGTCGTCATCAACCATCTCAGCTGCCTGCAGTTGCACCCACGAACCAACGGTGGCGTCGATCATCCTGGACCAGGCCAAGCCTCACAGACTCGACAAGTCCATGATGGATATACAGGTAAACAAATGCCCGATTTATTGTTTGTTTGACAGCGGGAGCACGGAGAGCTTCATTCACCCAGACACCGTGAAGCGGTGTGGTCTCCAGATTCGGACTGTCAAGCAGACAATTTCGATGGCGTCAAGGTCCCGGTCTGTCACCGTGCTAGGGAGTTGCATGGTCAATCTGATGGTGCAGGACACAGTTTACGAGAACTTCAAGCTCCTTGTGTTACTGCACCTTTGCACGCCAATACTCCTAGGACTAGATTTTACGGTCCACTTGAAGAGTGTAACCCTGCAGTACGGTGGGCCATTCCCTCCGCTTTCAGTGGGAGACCCGCAGCCTCTAAATTGCCCAACGCGCTCCACATGTAGTCTCTCAACGCTTAGGATTACCACACCCTCCCTATTCCAGAATCTCGTGCCAGGCTGCAAGCCCATCACAACAAAGAGCAGGTGTTACAGCACTGAGGATCGGATCTTCATTCGATCTGAAGTTCAGCGGCTCCTCAAGGAAGGGATCATCCAACCTAGCGCTAGTCCTTGGAGAGCTCAAGTCGTAGTGGTTAAGAATGGGAACAAACCCCGGATGGTCATAGACTATAGTCAGACCATTAACAGATACACGCAGCTGGATGCGTATCCCCTCCCGCGCATATCTGACATGGTCAACCAGATTGCGCAGTACCGGGTGTTCTCCACCATCGACTTAAAATCTGCTTACCACCAGCTCCCCATTCGCCCAGAGGACCGACAATACACGGCCTTTGAGGCGGATGGTCGCCTGTACCATTTTTTAAGGGTTCCTTTTGGTGTCACGAATGGGGTCTCGGTCTTCCAGCGTGCTATGGACCGAATGGTGGACCAGAACGGACTGCGGGCTACCTTCCCGTACCTGGATAACGTCACCATCTGCGGCCATGACCAGCAGGACCACGATGCTAACCTTAGATTCTTACGCACTGCATCTCGCCTGAATCTGACCTACAACAGGGAGAAGTGTGTATTTCGCACGCGCCGCCTAGCTATCCTCGGATACGTGGTGGAAAATGGGGTCCTTGGCCCTGATCCAGACCGTATGCGTCCTCTCCTCGAACTTCTCCTGCCCACTAGCGTCAAAGCACTGAGAAGATGCTTAGGCTTCTTCTCATACTACGCACAGTGGGTTCCCAATTACGCGGACAAAGCCCGTCCGCTCATCAAGTCTACCTCTTTTCCCCTAGCACCAGAGGCTCGCTTAGCCTTTGCAAGAATAAAAGCCGACATCGCGAAAGCCACGATGCACGCTATCGATGAGTCCATCCCCTTCCAGGTGGAGAGTGATGCATCTGATTTCGCCCTGGCCGCCACACTTAACCAGGCGGGCAGGCCCGTCGCCTTTTTTTCTCGCACCCTCCAAGGCCCTGAAATTCGACATTCGGCGGTGGAAAAGGAGGCCCAGGCCATTGTGGAGGCCGTCCGGCATTGGCGCCATTACTTGGCGGGAAAACGGTTCACTCTGCTCACGGACCAGCGGTCCGTGGCGTTCATGTTCAACAACACGTTACGGGGTAAGATCAAGAATGATAAGATCTTGAGGTGGAGAATCAAACTCTCCACCTACAATTATGATATCATGTATCGTCCAGGGAAGCTCAACGAGCCCTCGGATGCCCTGTCGTGTGGAACATGCGCTAGTATGCAGGAGAATCGATTGCAGGCTCTCCACAATGACCTCTGCCATCCGGGGGTCACTTGGCTCTTCCACTTCATAAAAGCCCGGAATCTACCCTACTCGGTGGAGGATGTCAGGTCCATAACCAGAAGCTGCCGGGTATGCGCGGAATGCAAACCGCACTTCGACCGACCTGACAGGGCACAACTAGTTAAGGCCACTCGTCCATTCGAAAGACTTAGTGTGGACTTTAAGGGCCCCCTTCCCTCAACAGATCGGAACGTGTACTTCCTCAATGTGGTTGATGAGTACTCACGATTCCCCTTTGTCATTCCCTGTTCTGATATGACCGCTGCCACGGTTATCAAGGCATTTCGTGATCTTTTCACCCTGTTCGGTTACCCCTGTTATATCCACAGCGATAGGGGCTCGTCGTTCATGAGCGATGACTTGAGGCAATATCTGCTCTCATATGGGATTGCCTCCAGTAGAACCACGAGCTACAACCCAAGGGGTAACGGACAGGTCGAACGAGAGAATGCTACAGTCTGGAAGGCTGTCTTACTGGCGTTGAGGTCTAAAGGTCTTCCAGTCTCCCGTTGACAAGAGGTACTCCCTGATGCGCTCCACTCCATACGCTCACTCCTGTGTACGGCAACCAACGCTACTCCTCATGAGAGAATGTTTTCATTCCCTAGGAAGTCTTCCTCTGGGACCTCATTACCATCTTGGTTGACGTACTCAGGACCTGTCCTCCTGCGGCGGCATGTTAGGACCCGCAAGTCCGACCCTTTGGTTGAACAGGTCCATCTCCTCCACGCCAACCCTCAGTATGCCTACGTGGCATATCCTGACGGGCGAGAGGACACGGTCTCGATTCGAGATCTGGCGCCAGCAGGGGGCTTGGAAACCCCTGTCGCTCCCACACCTCCTGTTAGGGACCCCCCCAACCATTATTTCCCCTCCTGACACGGCGCGGGCAGTATCGGGACCACCACTTAACCCTCTTACTCCCGTGTACAGCTTGCCTGAGTCCAGGAGATGGTCGCCACTTCAAGGCGTGCCCGAGTTCAGCGGATTGTCACCACCTCGGGGTCTACCGGCTCGTGAGGCACTGGAGGAGTCGCTGGACACCGCCTTGGAGAGAACGTCACCGCGATTGCCTGAACCGGTGTCATCGCCGGTGTTGAGGAGGTCACAACGACGGTGCGGTCCCCCAGACCGTTTGAACTTATAGACAGATGAACAATTGTTCTGTGTTTTGTACCCCGCCGGCCTTTGTTTTCAAAGGAGGGGTGAATGTGGTGAACCATTGTTGGTTCCCACCAGGTAGTGCTGAGCCATGGTCTGGCCAGTACTATGAGTCTGTATATATGTTACCGTTGGGGTTAGGGTTGGGCTGTTCTACCTGTTAATATAGTTGTTATGGTACACCTCAGTCGGCTCCGCCTCCTGGGAGAGGTATAAAGGTCACTCTGTCTGATGACCCTTTAGTCTGGGATTTTATACTGTATATGGTAGCTCTGTTATTGTTGGCAATAAAAGCCTTTATTTCCCGAGTACATCACGCCTCTCGTGTGTTATATCGCGCATCACCCCCACACAGGGTGTTCTGCAGCCACTCGGTGACACCCTTTAGCCAGCTTGCAGCAGGGATGCAGCACACCATCCTGGATTCAGCTCTGCGGCCACAGAAACGCTGTCCGTTCCCCTGACATAGAAGTACAGAACCATAGAAAAGTTACAGCACAGAAAGAGACCATTTGGCCCATCTTGTCCTTGCCAGCCCGAGGACACCCAGGCACCCTTTCTAAGGGCGGCATGGTAGCACAGCGGTTAGCACTGCTGCTTCACAGCTCCAGGGTCCCGGGTTCGATTCCCGGCTCGGGTCACTGTCTGTGTGGAGTTTGCACATTCTCCTCGTGTCTGCGTGGGTTTCCTCCGGGTGCTCCGGTTTCCTCCCACAGTCCAAAGATGTGCGGGTTAGGTTGATTGGCCAGGTTAAAAAAAAAATGCCCCTTAGAGTCCTGGGATGCGTAGGTTAGAGGGATTAGTGGGTAAAATATGTGGGGGTAGGGCCTGGGTTGGATTGTGGTCGGTGCAGACTCGATGGGCCGAATGGCCTCCTTCTGCACTGTAGGGTTTCTATGATTCTAATCCCACCTTCCTGCACCTGGCCCATAGCCCTGTAGCTTACAGCACTTAAGGTAGAGATCTTTTAAAAACTTTTTACAAGAGTTTAGGGTCTCTGCCTCCACCACCAACCCGGGCAGTGAATTCCAGACACCCACCACCCTCTGCGTAAAAAAGTTCTTTCCCTCTACACGTACTGCCACTTATCCTGAATCTATGTCCCCTGGTTCTAGAATTCTCCACCCAGGGAAACTATTTTTTCCTCAGGATAAATGAAACAATCAAAAAATCTTTCCTAGTCTCCTAATTAGTTTTTCCCAAACATGTGTTTTCTGATTTGTAACTGAGCCAGGTTTTTACCCTGTTTACTGTGCAGTGGTGGACCTGTAGGAAGCTTTTTTTGCGTCTTGCTAATTAATTTAGAATATTTCCCAGGTGAGAGGACATAGCTCCTTTCTCTCTCCATTCTGTAACACTGCTCACTACCCCGCTCTTTTTTGCTTTGACGCAAAGGGCCCCTTGGGGTTCTGTGAGGTGTTAGTGAGGGTTTGATTGTCTGCTCCTTGCCCCACATGATCTGTTTTATTGGGGTTCATGGGCACAGCTTTTTCTAATAACACAAGACTAGCAATTGGTGGGGGGTGGTTAGGTCTGTATTCGGAACTACATACGGTGGTGGGGTTCTTTAAGACATTCATTCCTTCTCAATCAACAGCATCTCCTCGTAATTCCGTGCCTTCCTTCCTAGTGTAAGAAATCTCACAACACCAGGTTAAAGTCCAACAGGTTTATTTGGTAGCACAAGCCACTTGTACTGCCAAATGAACCTGTTGGACTTCAACCTGGTGTTGTGAGACTTCTTACAGTGTTTACCCCAGTCCAACGCCGGCATCTCCACATCATTCCTTCCTAGTCACAGGAATCACTGGAACCGGGGCATGTTTGAAGGGTGCTGAGGGATTAGGTGTCTCTGGAAAGGGAGCTAGCCAGCCAATATCACTTGCTACATAGCACCGGGCATCCTCTTCCAGATATATCCCACAAACCACTCCATAATCACCATCTCCCTCAGGCTCATCTGTTCCAAATACAGACATCATCACTAACTACATTGTCAGCTGAGATTTTAATTCATTAATCTCCTGCTGGCACTTGGAGTGATCAGAGCTTCGATTCTCTTCACTAATTTGATATACTTCCTCGCACTGAATTTTAAACTGACTCGTACACGATATATTTAGCTCATTCCTTTGCTCCCACTTTACTGTTGGGTCACTGTCTGTGTGGAGCTTGCACGTTCTCCCCGTGTCTGCGTGGGTTTCGTCCGGGTGCTCCGGTTTCCTCCCACAGTCTGAAAGACGTACTGGGTTAGGGCGCATTGGCCATGCTAAATTCTCCCTCAGTGTACCCGAACAGGCACCAGAGTGTGGCGACTAGGGGAATTTCACTGTAATTTCATTGCAGTGTGAATGTAAGCCTTACTTGTGACTAATAAATAAATACATAATACTACTTTTCCACATAACTGCTCACTTTCTTCTCTCAACTTCTCAACTAATTCTCTCATATTTTTTCACTCATCATTTAACCTCATTTTCTCTGATTTCTCACTCTGTAAACCTTAACAAACTAGCAATTGCAATAGATTTATTCCATTTTGAAGACCATTTTCCTTGATCTCTGAGGCCGGGTGAATGAAACCAAGTTTTTCTCATTCCAACATCTCTGATTTGCAGATCCCAGACCCAGAAAAACTTATTGCATTGTGCTGCCCACTTGGCCTATTTCTTATTCAGATAACTTCTCAGTATCTCTGCCCAACCCTGGGGTTCTCTCATCTCACTGGGCTTAGTCCCGGGGCACAAGAAGTGACTGAAGAGGTAATGCTACTGTTAATTTACCAGTCAGTCCCTCCAAGTCCGTTTGCATTGGGAGTTTGATGAACACCCTCCCCAATCCTCCCTCCCCACCCCCCTGATTACTCCACGAGTTGGATCTTCGCCCTGCCTCACGGTGGACAATAGAGTTCCCCCTTTTCCCTGACTAACCTGACTTCAAAATCTGACATTTCTTTGCACTTCTAGATTAAGCTGAGGGAGGAAGACAGGCACTTTAGCCCAGGAACTTGCTTGTGCTAAAAGATTCTCGAAAGGTGGAATCACAGGTAGATAGGGCAGTGAAGAAGGCTTTTGGCATGCTGGCCTTCATCAGTCAGGACTGTTGTGGGAAATTTACCACTTCGGAGTCAGACTTGGAGGTTCCCATAATACAGTTTTATTTTGGACAAAGCTTTGGGAGAAAGCACTGGTACTCCGCAGTACGTGGCAGCTACCTTCTCAACTACACAATGGTAGTTGATCATTTTTATACCTTTTAGACAGTAGGCAGTACGGACATTAGCCGTTAACACATCGTTACAAGTTGAGTAGACAGATACGGACATCGATAGTTAACACATCGTTACAAGCAGACAGGTACGGACATGGACAGTTAACATATCATTGTTCATAGAATGGATACATTTATGCAGTTATGTCCTCTATCAATGACTGGTTTCCATCTATACATTCAGTGGCTGATCTTGTTACATCTATGTATTTATGTCCCCATCTGTGGCTGACCTTATTATCAGACTCATTGTTCTGGGTCTGCTCTTATCTAAAGTGCCTCAAGCTCTGACCAGCTTCCTGCAGCAATTCAGATCCTGCAGGTTTTAACTTTTTGTGTAACTGTCTGTGCCAAAAGCTGGTGCCTTTTAATGTCCCTTCCCAGGTAACCATTTTGTGTCCATCACTTTAATTCCACCATAACACTCCCCCTTTTTGGTCAGGATTATTATTTAATAATCCCCAGACCAACAACTGCATCTTCACAGGTAGAGGTCCATCTTCTTCTTTCCTTCTTCGTAGCTTTCGATGTCTTCAGGGGTTCCCATCATCTGTTCTTCCTCGATGGTTACACTGGCTCCTGGCACAATTCGTGTCACCATTGCTTTGCAACAGACATTAAGGCATCCAACAATTAGGCAACAGACAATTACAATTGAAATGAGAATGATCAGTCCATGATCAGAAACAGGAAAGGAGAGGTCACCCTGTTGGGAGTTTTTTATAGACCTCCGAAAAGTTCCAGAGATGTAGAGGAAAAGATTGCAAAGATGGTTCTGGATAGGAGCGAAAGTAACAGGGTAGTTGTTATGGGGGACTTTAACTTTACAAATATTGACCGGAAAAGATATAGTTCGAGTACTTTAAAGGGGTCAGTTTTTGTCCAATGTGTGCAGGAAGGCTTCCTGACACAGTATGTAGATAGACCAACAAGAGGCGAGGCCACATTGGATTTGGTAATGAACCAGGCCAGGTGTTAGATTTGGAGGTAGGTGAGCACTTTGGTGACAGTGACCACAATTCGATTATGTTTACCTTAGCAATGGAAAGGGATAGGTATATACCAAAGGGCACGAGTTATAGCTGGGGGAAAGGAAATTGTGATGCGATTAGACGAGATTTAGGTGGGAAGGAAACTGCAGGGGATGGGCACAATTGTAATGTGGAGCTTATTCAGGGAACAGCTACTACGCATCCTCGATAAATATGTACCTGTCAGGCAGGGAGGAAGCAGTCATGTGAGGCAACCGTGGTTTACTAAGGAGGTTGAATCTCTTGTGAAGAGGAAGAAGGAGACTTATGTTAAGATGAGACATGAAGGCTCAGTTAGGGCACTTGAGAGTTACAAGTTAGCCAGGAAGGACCTAAAGAAAGAGTTAAGAAGAGCCAGGAGGGGACATGAGAAGTCTTTGGCAGGTAGGATCAAGGAAAACCCTAAAGTTTTCTATAGGTATGTCAGGAGTAAAAGAATGACTAGGGTAAGATTAGGACCAGTCAAGGACAGTAGTCGGAAGTTGTGCGTGGAGTCTGAAGAGATAAGAGAAGCACGAAATGAATATTTTTCATCGATATTCACACAGGAGAGGGACAGTGTTGTCGAGGGGAGTACTGAGATGCAGGCTGTTGGACTGGACGGGATTGAGGTTCATAAGGAGGAGCTGTTAGCGATTCTGGAAAGGGTAAAAATAGATAAGTCCCCTGGGCCGGATGGGATTTATCCTAGGATTCTCTGGGAGGCTAGAGGGGAGATTGCAGAGCCTTTGGCCTTGATCTTTGAGTCGTCATTGTCTACAGGAACAGTGCCAGAAGACTGGAGGAAACCAAATGTTGTCCCCTTGTTCAAGAAGGGGAGTAGGGACAACCCTGGTAATTATAGACCGGTGAGCCTTACTTCTGTTGTGGGCAAAGTTTTGGAAAGGATTATAAGAGATAGGATTTATAATCATCTAGAAAGGAATAATTTGATTAGGGATAGTCAGCACGGTTTTGTGAAGGGTAGGTCGTGCCTCACAAACCTTATTGAGTTCTTTGAGAAGGTGACCAAAGAGGTGGATGAGGGTAAAGCAGTTGATGTGGTGTATATGGATTTCAGCAAAGCGTTTGATAAGGTTCCCCATGGTAAGCTTTTGCAGAAAATACGGACACATGGGATTGAGGGTGATTTAGTGGTTTGGATCAGGAATTGGCTAGCTGTAAGAAAACAGAGGGTGGTGGTTGATGGGAAATATTCATCCTGGAGTTCAGTTACTAGTGGTGTACCGCAAGGATCTGTTTTGGGGCCACTGCTGTTTGTCATTTTTATAAATGACCTGGATGAGGGCGTAGAAGGATGGATTAGTAAATTTGACACTAAAGTCAGTGGCGTTGTAGAAAGTGCGGAGGGAAGTGGCAGGTTACAGAGGGACATAGATAAGCTGCAGAGCTAGGCTGAGAGGTGGCAAATGGAGTTTAATGCGGAAAAGTGTGAGGTGATTCACTTTGGAAGGAGTAACAGGAATACAGAGTACTGGGCTGTTGGTAAGATACTTGGTAGTGTGGATAAACAGAGGGATCTGGGTGTCCATGTGCATAGATCCCTGAAAGTTGGCACCCAGGTTGATAGGGTTGTTATGAAGGCGTACGGTGTGTTAGCTTTTATTGGTAGAGGGATTGAGTTTCGGAGCCAGGAGGTCATGCTGCAACTGTACAAAACTCTGGTGCGGCCGCACTTGGAGTATTGCATACAGTTCTGGTCGCCGCATTATAGGAAAGATGTGGAAGTGTTGGAAAGGGTGCAGAGGAGATTTACCAGGATGTTGCCTGGTATGGTGGGAAAATCGTATGAGAAAAGGCTGAGGGACTTGAGGTTGTTTTCGTTAGAGAGAAGAAGGTTAAGAGGTGACTTAATAGAGGCATACAAGATGATCAGAGGATTAGATAGGGTCGATAGTGAGAGCCTTTTTCCTCGGATGGAGATGGCTAACATGAGGGGACATAGCTTTAAATTGAGGGGTGAGAGATATAGGACAGATGTTAGAGGTAGGTTCTTTACTCAGAGAGTGGTAAGGGCGTGGAATGCCCTGCCTGCAGCAGTAGTGGACTCGTCAACATTAAGAGCATTCAAATGGTTATTGGATAAACATATGGATGATATTGGAATAGTGTAGATTAGAGGGGCTTTAGATTGGTTTCACTGGTCGGCGCAACATCGAGGGCCGAAGGGCCTGTACTGTGCTGTAATGTTCTATGTTCTATGTTCTATGCAGTAAATAGGATCAGTAAGAAGTTTAACAACACCAGGTTAAAGTCCAACAGGTTTATTTGGTAGCAAAAGCCACACAAGCTTTCGAGGCTCTGAGCCCCTTCTTCAGGTGAGTGGGAATTCTGTTCACAAACAGAACTTATAAGACACAGACTCAATTTACATGAATAATGGTTGGAATGCGAATACTTACAACTAATCCAGTCTTTAAGAAACAAAACAATGGGAGTGGAGAGAGCATCAAGACAGGCTAAAAAGATGTGTATTGTCTCCAGACAAGACAGCCAGTGAAACTCTGCAGGTCCACGCAACTGTGGGAGTTACAAATAGTGTGACATAAATTCTGATTCTAGGATCGCATGATAAAGACTCAGGAGGAAAAAAGCAGAAATATTTATGTGAAATAGTGTGACATAAACCCAATATCCCGGTTGAGGCCGTCCTTGTGTGTGCGGAACCTGGCTATCAGTTTCTGCTCCGCGACTCTGCGCTGTCGTGTGTCGCGAAGGCCGCCTTGGAGAACGCTTACCCGAATATCAGAGGCCGAATGCCCGTGACCGCTGAAGTGCTCCCCAACAGGAAGAGAACAGTCTTGCCTGGTGATTGTCGAGCGGTGTTCATTCATCCGTTGTCGCAGCGTCTGCATAGTTTCCCCAATGTACCATGCCTCGGGACATCCTTTCTTGCAGCGTATCAGGTAGACAACGTTGGCCGAGTTGCAAGAGTATGTACCGTGTACCTGGTGGATGGTGTTCTCACGTGAGATGATGGCATCTGTGTCGATGATCCGGCACGTCTTGCAGAGGTTGCTGTGGCAGGGTTGTGTGGTGTCTTGGTCACTGTTCTCCTGAAGGCTGGGTAGTTTGCTGCGGACAATGGTCTGTTTGAGGTTGTGCGGTTGTTTGAAGGCAAGAAGTGGGGGTGTGGGGATGGCCTTGGCGAGATGTTCGTCTTCATCAATGACATGTTGAAGGCTCCGGAGGAGATGCCGTAGCTTCTCCGCTCCGGGGAAGTACTGGACAACGAAGGGTACTCTGTCCACTGTGTCCCGTGTTTGTCTTCTGAGGAGGTCGGTGCGGTTTTTCGCTGTGGCGCGTTGGAACTGTTGATCAATGAGTCTAGCGCCATATCCTGTTCTTATGAGGGCATCTTTCAGCGTCTGGAGGTGTCTGTTGCGATCCTCCTCATCCGAGCAGATCCTGTGTATACGGAGGGCTTGTCCGTAGGGGATGGCTTCTTTAACGTGTTTAGGGTGGAAGCTGGAGAAGTGGAGCATCGTGAGGTTATCCGTGGGCTTGCGGTACAGTGAGGTGCTGAGGTGACCGTCCTTAATGGAGATGCGCGTGTCCAAGAATGCAACCGATTCCGGAGAGTAGTCTATGGTGAGCCTGATGGTGGGATGGAACTTGTTGATGTCATCATAGAGTTGTTTCAGTGATTGTTCACCATGAGTCCAAAGGAAGAAAATGTCATCGATGTATCTAGTGTATAGCACCGGTTGAAGGTCCCGTGCGGTGAAGAAGTCTTGTTCGAACCTGTGCATGAAGATGTTGGCATATTGAGGTGCAAATTTGGTCCCCATGGCTGTTCCGTGTGTCTGGATGAAGAACTGGTTGTTGAAGGTGAAGATATTGTGGTCCAGGATGAAGCGGATGAGATGTAAAATTGCATCTGGAAACTGGCAGTTGTTGGCGCTGAGCACTGAGGCCGTTGCAGCAATGCCATCGTCATGGGGGATGCTGGTGTAGAGTGCTGAGACATCCATTGTGACGAGGAGCGCTCCTGGTTCAACTGCTCCATGTGTGCCGAGTTTCTGTAGGAAGTCCGTCGTGTCGCGACAAAAGCTGGGGGTTCTTTGTACAATGGGTTTCAGGATGCCCTCGACATAGCCGGAGAGGTTCTCGCACAGGGTCCCATTGCCCGATACGATGGGACGGCCGGGTGTGTTTGCCTTGTGTATCTTCGGGAGGCAGTAGAGATCTCCAACGCGGGGAGTACGTGGGATGAGAGCACGGAGGGTGTTCTGAAGGTCCGGATCAAAGGTCTTGATCAGAGTGTTGAGTTGACGGGTGTGTTCTTTGGTCGGATCTGCAGGTAACTGTCTGTAGTGTTCCTCGTTGTTGAGTTGTCGGTACACTTCTTTGCAGTAATCCGTTCTGTTCAGTATGACGATGGCCCCTCCTTTGTCTGCTGGTTTGATGACAATGTTGCGGTTGGTCTTGAGAGCGTGGATGGCGTTACGTTGTGCTTGGGTGATGTTCGGGGCTGTCTTGTGAGTGCGGCTGATGAATTTGGTGTTGACGCACCTCCTGACGGCTTGGGCATACATGTCAAGTCGAGGGCAGCGGCCTTCCGGAGGAGTCCAATTCGACTCTTCGCACGGGACCTTCAACCGGTGCTATACACTAGATACATCGATGACATTTTCTTCCTTTGGACTCATGGTGAACAATCACTGAAACAACTCTATGATGACATCAACAAGTTCCATCCCACCATCAGGCTCACCATAGACTACTCTCCGGAATCGGTTGCATTCTTGGACACGCGCATCTCCATTAAGGACGGTCACCTCAGCACCTCACTGTACCGCAAGCCCACGGATAACCTCACGATGCTCCACTTCTCCAGCTTCCACCCTAAACACGTTAAAGAAGCCATCCCCTACGGACAAGCCCTCCGTATACACAGGATCTGCTCGGATGAGGAGGATCGCAACAGACACCTCCAGACGCTGAAAGATGCCCTCATAAGAACAGGATATGGCGCTAGACTCATTGATCAACAGTTCCAACGCGCCACAGCGAAAAACCGCACCGACCTCCTCAGAAGACAAACACGGGACACAGTGGACAGAGTACCCTTCGTTGTCCAGTACTTCCCCGGAGCGGAGAAGCTACGGCATCTCCTCCGGAGCCTTCAACATGTCATTGATGAAGACGAACATCTCGCCAAGGCCATCCCCACACCCCCACTTCTTGCCTTCAAACAACCGCACAACCTCAAACAGACCATTGTCCGCAGCAAACTACCCAGCCTTCAGGAGAACAGTGACCAAGACACCACACAACCCTGCCACAGCAACCTCTGCAAGACGTGCCGGATCATCGACACAGATGCCATCATCTCACGTGAGAACACCATCCACCAGGTACACGGTACATACTCTTGCAACTCGGCCAACGTTGTCTACCTGATACGCTGCAAGAAAGGATGTCCCGAGGCATGGTACATTGGGGAAACTATGCAGACGCTGCGACAACGGATGAATGAACACCGCTCGACAATCACCAGGCAAGACTGTTCTCTTCCTGTTGGGGAGCACTTCAGCGGTCACGGGCATTCGGCCTCTGATATTCGGGTAAGCGTTCTCCAAGGCGGCCTTCGCGACACACGACAGCGCAGAGTCGCGGAGCAGAAACTGATAGCCAGGTTCCGCACACACAAGGACGGCCTCAACCGGGATATTGGGTTTATGTCACACTATTTCACATAAATATTTCTGCTTTTTTCCTCCTGAGTCTTTATCATGCGATCCTAGAATCAGAATTTATGTCACACTATTTGTAACTCCCACAGTTGCGTGGACCTGCAGAGTTTCACTGGCTGTCTTGTCTGGAGACAATACACATCTTTTTAGCCTGTCTTGATGCTCTCTCCACTCCCATTGTTTTGTTTCTTAAAGACTGGATTAGTTGTAAGTATTCGCATTCCAACCATTATTCATGTAAATTGAGTCTGTGTCTTATAAGTTCTGTTTGTGAACAGAATTCCCACTCACCTGAAGAAGGGGCTCAGAGCCTCGAAAGCTTGTGTGGCTTTTGCTACCAAATAAACCTGTTGGACTTTAACCTGGTGTTGTTAAACTTCTTACTGTGTTTACCCCAGTCCAACGCCGGCATCTCCACATCGTAAATAGGATCCCCAGGATCCCCCCACTAGTCATTCCAGCCAGCTACTTCCTTTCTTGGGTCCCTGTCTGAAATCATCAAGCTGTTTTCTGATGCTATTAATGACTTGGGTAATGTTATAGGATTCATCTGTGACATGGGTAATGCATTTGTTTCCTATGATTGTACATACTCCCCCTTGTTGTGATAACTGGTAGTCCACTGCATATCGTGTCTTCTGTGCATACAATCTCAGTTCAGCCATTTCTTGGTTGACAGCCTCCAGTGCTTTTGAAGTATTGTTTCCCAGGACTGTTAGTCCACAGACAATATGATTCGTATTTTTTGCACTAATTACTCCTGCTGCCCCACCCCCAAAGATAGGGCTCCAAGGAACCCGTATCCCAGTGATGATCCCATTGTGCCCGGGGTTTCCCAATCAGCGCAGAATTCTTTGCTGATAGCCCGGGTCACTATCTTTCTCCGGATATGCCCCTTCTGAGGGCATGGAACAATGAGTGGTCCTATTGTTCCTACTGCAAAAAGGATCGGGAGGGTTGGTGTTTCTGTCGTGTAGGTACCATTGAAGAGGAATACAAATCCCTTCTTAGCCCGGTAGCATTTAGTGTCCCGATTATTAGTTTGTGTATACCGCCAATTGCCTGGTTTACTTGACTCCCCGTTTGATCCCACCACCTGATAAGTATCAAATGGGTATGTCCATTCGGCTGAGCTGACATGAGTCCCATTACACTGTCCACAAATGAGCTGTCTCCCCGCGGCTACATTCGGGCATTTCTGTTCATCACAGGTGCAAGTAAACTGACCCCTCTTTACCCAACAGTGCTGATGGACACACTGCGTCTGTACGCAGGAATCATTCCTGGGGACCAAGGCATACGCACATCCCCATCCCTGCCCCCTAAAACAAAGCGGATAGCTTGCATTATCCAAGCAAGCTCTTCCTCCCACCTGTTGGAGCCCCCTGCTCACAGGATCTGTGGGATTTACAAGTTCCACACATCTTCCCTGTACACTTCTTTTATATTTGCCAATTTGTCCCTTACAGGGTGCGTCTGATGTATCTACTGTATATAAGTCATGAGGGGTCCACCCAGGGGTGGCCACCAATACGGCTTCCACCGATTGGGCTAACGGGTAGCATACAGTTCGATTCCCGTGTAAGTGTATATAAGCCTTGTAAAATAGGTTATCCTCCAGCCCAGTCACATTTACAGTCGCGACAACGCAAATACAGTTACATACATGATTTCATACATGTCCACAATGAGCAAGTATCAATCCTAATACTGTAAGTTATACAATTTTCAAAAGTTATACTGTCAACCCAAACGCGCCAGTTACTCTTGCTTGCAGTCTTCACCTGTTTTGGGGAAAGCAATCTGATCACTTTAATTCATTCATTCATTCCTTTGTGTAATTTCAGCTGGGTCCAATGTTTCCATACACCTTTCCCTCTTATGTCTAGACAGGCACAGGTGTCTCCACTAATTATAACTTCAGATGGCCCATTCCATTTTGGTGCAAACCCTGGTTTGTCAGGTAATGTTTTTACTAGGACGCGACTTCCTGCTGTTGGGACGTCAGGGAGCATTTCAAGCTCTCTCAGTGCATATCTTTTTTCTTGATTATCTTTTACCAATTTGTGCATCCCTTTTAGTTGGGCGCTTAGTTCCAAAACATATCTTCTGATTTTATCTTTTAGTGGACCTGCATCGGTCCCACCTGTTATGATGCTTTCTGGTAATTGCATCGCCTGTCCTGTCATCAGTTCATAAGGGGTTAATCCGGTTGTCCGGTTTGTGGTAGCTCTTAGCCTCATTAATATAGTGGGCAGTACTTCTGTCCACATTTTTCCCGATGTTTGTATGGCTTTAGCCAGTGCATTCTTAAGTGTTCTATTCATACGTTCCACCATTCCAGAACTCTGTGGGTGGTAAGGGATGTGGAATTTTTGTTTTATCCCCATCAATTGGCACACTGTTTTTACCACCTTTCCAGTGAAGTGCGTCCCTTGGTCCGAATCGATTTGTAGGGGTACTCCCCATCTAGGGATTACCGCCTCTGCCAAAATCCTAGCCACCATGGTAGCAGTACAATTTGTACTAGGGTACTCTTCTACCCACCTGGTGAACTGGTCTATAATAACCAGACAATAGGTTTTGCCATGGGATTGTGGTAGTGGCCGTGTGAAATCTATTTGCAGATGTTCCCAGGGTCCCTTTGGTCTCGGCAAGTGTCCCATCTTAATTTTCATGGGTCACCCAGGGTTGTGTTGCGCGCACGTCGTGCATCGGTGACAGTGTCGGGCTATGTCTCTTCCCATTCCTTTCCACCACCATTCCTTTCCTATACTAGTCATCATGGCCTCTCTACCCACATGTGAGAGTCCATGGTGTAGTTCCAATAGGGTGTTTTGTATGCACTCTGGTGCTATTACCTTATCTTCTTGTCTCCAAATGTTATCAGTCCCTTTGATCGCTCCCTGTGCTTCCCACTTCCCCTTTTCCTCTTTCGAGGTACCCTCATGTAAGTTCCGAATATCTATTTCGTCTCCTGTCTGTTCTGTTACTGCTATTGGCAGCTCGCCAACTGTCTCCTGTTCTAAGGCTAACTGTGCTGCTCTATCTGCAGCTTGGTTCCCTTTGAAATTTAACCAGTCCAGGCTATCTCTTCCTGGTTCTTTCTGGTGCGCTTTAATTTTGATTACTGCGGCTTCTCGAGGTTTCTCACTAGCTTTCTGACCCCTCTTACGGTGACGGGTCGCGGCATTTGTTGTACTGCCTTCTTTCGGTCTATTGGCATTTCTTTAAGCCCTTGGGATATAAGGTGTCCTCGGTACAGGACTTGTGCTTTCCAGATTTGTGCCTTTTTGGGGCTCACCTTTAATCCTGCGGTTTTTAGTTCGTTTAATACTAAATATAGTGCTTCTTGATTTCCTGACTTGGATTCTCAAGCTATTAAGATATCATCTACATATTGTAGGATCGTGCTACCCTCTGGCAGTTCTACCCTGTTCAGGATGTCACTCATTACTCGATGGAAGATAGCGGGGCTGTTGTGGAATCCCTGCGGTAGGTGAGTCCAAGTGTACTGTTTGTCTCCCACTGTAAAGGCGAATTTGTCTTGGGATTCAGGATCCAACGGTAGGGACCAGAACCCGTTGGCTATATCCAATACTGTGAATACTTTGTGCTCCTGTGACAGTCCATTCAGGATTGTCGAGGGGCTTGCTACAATGGGGTGCAACTTGGACGTGACTTTATTGAGTCTGGTATAATCTATCGTGAGTCTATATCTTCCGTCAGGTTTACTCACCGGCCAGGTTGGGGAGTTAGTGGTGCTTGTGGTTTCTCTCAGAATTCCTTTTTCCACTAACCCTTTAAGTATCTCCACTACAGCTGCCTCTGCTTCTGGTTTTATTGGGTATTGTCGGTGGGGCTTATGCTCCAGTCCAGGTACCTTTATTGGGTCCATTATAGTTAAGCCGGTATCTAACTTTGTTTTAGCCCATACTCCGGGGACGGAAGCACAGATGGTTCCGAACCCTCCTGTCTCTAATTCCCAATTTCTGGTGGTGGCTGTGGCCACCTTAATAGTTTCGAGGTGACTTGTGAGTTTCCCTATTCTAGTTTTCCGACCGTCCTGTCTTAGTCAGATTAATTCTCCCTTTCCACAGTCTATCAAAATCTCATAATCTTTCATTAAATCATTTCCCATTATTGTACCCTCGTTATTTTTACACACATAAAACCTCATCGGTATATACAAATGATTTATTTCTACTAACGTGGTCTCGCTCAGGTAGGCGGGTGTTTTGTTCCCTCCTATCCCGGTTAGGTAAATCATTTTACTCGTAGTGGGTAAGGGTAGGTCGGTGACAGATATGGATGCTCCTGTGTCCACCAGCATCTCACATTGCCTGCCCCCTACTAGTGCAGACACATAAATCCTTCCCTCCTTCTTACCCTTATGAATGGGAGCTGCAGACCGTCAATCTTGCTGACCTCGGAGGTTCCTTGGTTCCTCCGGTTCTGCTGTGGTCATGGATCGGGTCGGGGGTCTCCCATGTTTATCCCAACACACTGCTTCTGTGTGTCCATGTTTATTACAGTGGCTGCAATGTTTCCCACTGCTCCCAAATCTGTTTCCTTTCCTTGGGACCCCGCAATCCCTCGCAAAGTGCCCTTGTCGGCCACAATTGTGGCAAGTCAGTTTGGACTTAGTTCCGTTCCCGTTACTGTAAGCAGCTACTCTTCCTGGCCTTGCTCTTGTCTGGGATTTCTCCTCTCCGCCTCCCGGTATGCCACTAGCCCATTCTATCAATTCATCATAATCTTGGGACATAATCACTCCCATTTTTAGGATGGTTTGGTGAGCACTAGAGAGTCCATCCTTGAAAGCCTGGATGAACGCTCGATCCCCACAACTTGGGTTTCCTTGCCCTGAGCATTCCTGGTATACTTGGAACAACTGTTCCCCATACTCAGAACCTCCTTCCCCCTTTTAGCTGCTTGGTTGTGGTAATTCTGCTCCAGTTAGTAGGAGCATTTCCTAAAACTCTCTGAATTTCTGTCTTAAACTGGGTGAAGGGTGCCTGTTGGGCAGCTATTTCTGCTGTTAGGGCGACTACATGTGTCCACCGTCCCCCACTATAATCCTGTGCTGGCGGAGCGGCGGGTCCACCTGCTACCTGCCTCCACTTATCGCTTGACAGGCTGCCCTGACCAGTTGGTGTATGTCTCTCAGGTGTAATTGGTGTCCTACCCAAATTGTATCTAATTCTTCCCAGAATTTAGTGTTTGCACTTCTAGGTTGTAATTTACCCAGGGAAGCCATTATCTGCTGTCTTTCACCTGGGGTGAATGGTTTATAATTCGCTTTTGGCTGCGCATCTGTTCCCCTTCGGGTTACTGTCGCTAAGTTGTGTTCTCGGGCTTCCCACTCCGCTGGAGGAGCAGTTGGTCCCTGTCGTGTGGACTCATAAGGAGGTAGAGGAACAGTTTCCCCTCTCCATTGATTCTCTTCTAACACTTGGTTTCGTTTCTCCAGTTCCCTTACTCTGGATTCTAACTTTCTAATCTTTTCTTTATTTTCACTCCACTTTTTCGTAGAGGCGACTACTTGCTCAATTAGTCCAGCTAACTGGTGTACTAATATTACCCCTGTCTTCTTTGTCTTGTTTCTCTTTTCCCCATCTATCCACTTTCTCTGCTGTTCTAAGGTCTGAGAAGCATTCCAGCCATCCCTTTGCATCCTCTTTATTAACGCTTGCCTGTCTGTCATGTACACTTCAATGAGAGATCCTGCAGGTCCTCTCTTAACTTCTTTATCTGCCATCTCGCAGACTTCGCTACCCCCCGGTCACTATTGCCTCCTGGGCAACGTGTTTTAGGCACCGTACGGCCACGATTACTCCCTAGTAAAGTGTGCTCTCTACCGTAGGGACTTCACTACCCCCGGCCACTATTACTACTCTAGCACCGTGTATCACTATCGTCTCAGGGTTTCAATTTATACTCACGGCTCCACTATTACCGCCTCGGCAATGTGTTTCTCCACCGGAGTCCGGCTCTAGGTCAGAGTGGATCAGCTCCTTTTCCGCACCGCTTTACAACATTGACAGTCCAGTACCCAACTATACAAACTTTCATGCAATCAGATGGCAACTCTGCGTTTGTTCGCCACTACAGAGTTTGATGTTAACCGACCTTTGCCACTTGTGGTTCACAATCCTAAGTGCCCTTGGTGCCTCTACGCCCACTTCAGGGTTCTGACCTTCGCGTGGGGGATTTCCCCTCTTAACAACCGGTCTAAGCATGCGCATTTGAGACAGGCACTTCCTTGTCCTCTAGTCAGTCAGCACAAGCAACAGTTACTGATCACTATCAGCAGTTAGTACTTCTCACTATACCATATACAATCAATACTTATCACTATAAATACCCCTTAATTTTTAACCCCTTTTAAACTGTACTGTTGACCCCGTCTGACTCCCACAGATTCAGTCTACCCCAGCTTTCCGATCGTGGCCAATCGATCGAACTTACCAGCAATGAGATCCTGTTGATTACGCCAATTGTTGTGGGAAATTTACCACTTCGGAGTCAGACTTGGAGGTTTCAATAATACAGTTTTATTTCGGATAAAGCTTTGGGAGAAAGCACTGGTACTCCGCAGTACATGGCAGCTACCTTCTCAACTACACAATGGTAGTTGATCATTTTTATACCTTTTAGACAATAGGCAGTACGGACATTAGCCGTTAACACATCGTTACAAGTTGAGTAGACAGATACGGACATCGATACTTAACACATCGTTACAAGCAGACAGGTACGGACATGGACAGTTAACATATCATTGTTCATGGAATGGATACATTTATGCAGTTATGTCCTCTATCATTGACTGGTTTCGATCTATACATTCAGTGGCTGATCTTGTTACATTTATGTATTTATGTCCCCATCTGTGGCTGACCTTATTATCAGACTCATTGTTCTGGGTCTGCTCTTATCTAAAGTGCCTCAAGCTCTGACCAGCTTCCTGCAGCAATTCAGATACTGCAGGTTTTAACTTTTTGTGTAGCTGTCTGTGCCAAAAGCCGGTGCCTTTTAATGTCCCTTCCCAGGTAACCATTTTGTGTGCCAGGTAACCATTTTGTGTCTATCACTTTAATTCCACCATAACAGGACATTGAGTATAGAAGTTGGGAAGTTATGTTGCGGTTGTACAGGACGTTGGTGAGGCCACACCTGGAGTATTGTGTTCAGTTTTGGTCACCTTGCTATAGGAAAGATGTTATTAAACTGGAGAGAGTGCAGAAGAGATTTACAAGGATGTTGCCAGGACTCAAGGGATTGAGTTATAGGGAGAGATTGGACAGGCTAGGACTTTTTTCTTTGGAGCGTAGGAGACTGAGGGGTGATCCTATAGAGGTGTATAAGATCATGAGAGACATGGATAGGGTGAATGCACTCAGTCTTTTTCCCAGGGTTGGGGAATCAAGAACTAGAGGGCATAGATTTAAGTTAAGAGGGGAAAGAATTAATGGGAACCTGAGGAGCAACTTTTTTACACAGAGGGTGGTGCGTGTGTGGAATGAGCTGCCGGAGGAACTGGTTGAGGCAGGGACATTGACAACATTTAAAAGGCATTTGGACAGATACATGGATAGGAAAGGTTTAGAGGGATATGGGTTAATTTAGATGGGCATTTTGGTCAGCATGGAACGTGCCATAGTTTCTATGATTATAGAGTCATAGGGGTTTACAGCATGGAAACAGGCCCTTCAGCCCAACTTGACAATGCTGCCTTTTTTTTAACCACTAAGCTAGTCCCAATTGCCCACATTTGGCCCATATCCCTCTATATCCATCTTATAGATGTAACTGTCTAAATGCATTTTAAAAGACAAAATTGTACTGCCTTTACTACTATCTCTGGCAGCTTGTTGCAGACACTCACCACCCTCTGTGTGAAACAATTGCCCCTCTGGATCCTTTTGTATCTCGCCCCTCTCACCTTAAACCTATGCCCTCCAGTTTTAGACTCCCCGACCTTTGGGAAAAGATATTGACTATCTAGATGATCTATGCCCCTCATTATTTTATACATCTCTATAAGATCACCCCTAAGTTTCCTACGCTCCAGGGAAAAAAGTCCCAGTCTTTCCAGCCTCTCCTTATAACTCAAACCATCAAGTCCCAGTAGCATCCTAGTAAATTGTTTCTCACTCTTTCTAGTTCAATAATATCCTTTCTATAATAGGGTGACCAGAACTGTACACAGTATTCCAACTGTGACCTTTCTAATGTCTTGCACAACTTCAACAAGACGTCCCAACTCCTGTATTCAATGTTCTGACCAATGAAACCAAGCATGCCAAATACCTTATTCACCATTCTATCCATTTGTGACTCCACCTTCAAGGACCTATGAACCTGTACCCCTAGATCTCTTTGTTCTATAACTTTCTCCAACGCCCTACCATTAACTGAGTAAGTTCTGCCCTGGTTCAATCTACCAAAATGCATCACCTCGCATTTATCTAAATTAAACTCCATCTGCCATTCGTCAGCCCACTTGCCCAATTGATCAAGATCCCGTTGCAATCTGAGATAACCTTCTTCACTGTCCACTATGCCACCAACCTTGGTGTCATCTGCAAACTTATTAACCATGCCTCCTACATTCTCATCCAAATCATTAATATAAATGACAAATAACAGTGGACCCAGCACTGATCCCTGAGGCACACCGCTGATCACAGGCCTCCAGTTTGAAAAACAACCCTCTGCAACCACCCTCTGGCTCCTGTCATCAAGTCAATTTTGTATCCATTTTTGATATTTTTGATATCCAGGGATCCTCACCCTGGATCCCTTATGCAACAACCTACCATGCAGTACCTTGTCAAAGGCCGTGCTAAGGTCCACGTAGACAACATTAACTGCCCTCATCTACCTTTTTGGTTACCCTTTCAAAAAGCTTAATCAAATTTGTGAGACATGATTAGTTCCAGTTTGCCCTACGCCTGGAGTATCAGGGCGTGAATCAGTCCATCCCCATCAATACTACCGGAAGATAGGTCTTAGCCCCTCTTACAACCGGCTATAGGGTTACTATCGCTCTGTTTAAATTAGTTTTGCCATTGTTTCGTCACATAAAAGAAATGCCTGGGTTACTTTTAATCACATGGCAAATAAAAAGTTTGATTTTGGAATATCTGCAGCTATTTCTTATCAAAAGTCCACTGAGACTCCGATATTACTCAGCTATTAATTTAAGCAACCTTCAAGCATTCCAGTTTAATGTGAAAAGCAAAGACAGGAGTCAACTCTTACTTCATTCAACAATCTCTCCCTTTATTTAACGCTTTAGGTACCAACTCAAACTTAAACAGTTGCAACACTTTTACTGCACTTTAAGTTTTAACTGAACATCAACTCTAATTATTTAACTGAAAATAGATACTACCGGGGTTTAGGGAAAACTGGCCAGGTCTGTTCTCGGTGTGGAATCTATCCTTGTAGTCTTCGCTGAAGACGTTCCTTCAGGGCACACCTCTTGCTTGGTGAATCTCTATAGAACTATCGCTCGAGAGAAAAGACTGCATATGTCTTTCATCTACAAATTTTTTCACATCCTTCCAGAAGATTCTTTGGCATCCAGCCAATTGTCTAACCGGAAACTGATCACATGACTCAAACAGCCAACGAAATTACTTGTAAGCGACACCATTATGCTTGGTTCAGATTGCATGTAGCTCCCATAAAACTTGATGCCATCAGGTCTACCCCAGAGTAAGCAACTTCCCATACTGGGCGGCATGGTGGCACAGTGGGTAGCACTGCTGCCTCACAGCGCCAGGGACCCGGGTTCAATTCCGGCCTTGGATGACTGTCTGTGTGGAGTTTGCACATTTTTCCCGTTTCTGCAGGGGTTTCCTCCGGGTGCTCCGGTTTCCTCCCACTGTCCCAAGATGTGCAGGTTAGGTCAATTGGCCATGTTAAATTGACCCGAGTGTCAGGGGGATTAGCAGGGTAAATATGTGGGATTACAGGAATGGGGCCTGGGTGGGATTGTGGTCGGTGCAGACTTGATGGGCCGAATGGCCTCCTTCTGCACTGTAGGGATTCTATGATTGTATATTTGGTCAACACAGGAAGCTCCAGGTCAAAGTTCCCAGACCCGGTCCCTGACTCAGCAACTTTACAACCTGCATCTGTGTTCAATTATAAGTTGACCAGAAATCCCAGCATGCTTAGCTCTCAGCCAAAATAGCCCTTTGAAAGCCAATGTTGTCATTATTGTTGTTAAAGTCATTGTTGTAGCTGTTCTTTCTCTGTCTACACTCTCTTTCTCTCTCTGAATTTGGAGATTGCGTTCTGTAATTAAAAAGTCTCTTCCTCTGAGATTCTGCTGTTTGGGGGTTTATCTTTTTGTGGAGGTTGCTGCATGAGAGTCGGAAGACAGGGGTCTTTCTGTATCTGTCCAGAGGGGTTAAAAGGCTGGAAATGTGGCACCCACATGAACATATCTGTTTTTTGTGCTGATTCTGAAGAGGGGTTGATGTCTATGGGGATACTGCTTACATTGGAACTATAGAGATTGCGAGTTGTTAAGAATATTTTGCCATGTTTAAGTATTTCCAATTGGTAAAAGTTATGCTAATTATTTTTGTTATATTTTAACTGTGTTGTTAACAATAAAGTTTTGTTTTGATAAAAGCTTCCTAGTGGGTCACTTGAATCATACATGGAGCTAAACACCTTATGCTCACCCTAATGCCAAAATCAAAAACAGTTGGTGTCTAGTCTAACTTCATGAAAGACCTTGGAGTTTCTGATCTGGTGCCCAACATCTTTATCAATCTTAAATTCTTCATTATCTCCTACTTTACCATGGCCTGTGCAGCATTTCCGTCCTAGGTAGAGACAGATGCAAAGTATTCATTTAATATCTCAGCCCCCATGTGTAAATATTACTTTGCAATTCCCTTTTATGTTACCTGCCAATCTCTTTTCACACTCTCTCTGTTCTTATTTGTTTCTCCATTTGCCCTCTGAACCTTCTAGATTCAGTCTGGTTCTCGGTTGCATTTTTTACCCGACATCTGTCACTAACAAACTTGTCCTCTTCCTTCAATGATGTTGGTGCACTTTGATTGCAAACCCGTTATGTGAACTCCACTGTGACCCTTGATAAGGAGAGAAGGAAGCCAAACAAACTTCCATGTGAGGTATGATAAAGGCTTCAGTCAACTGCACACATATCTCTTTAACCACACACTCAGTCCCTCTTGCAGTTAAGGCTTACTTACCCATTGCCTCCTTACTTGCTGCCTTCATCGGCATGCAACACTCTCCGGGATGATAAGAAGTCTCACAGCACCAGGTTACAGTCCAACAGGTTTGTTTGGAATCTCGAGCTTTCGGAGCGCTGCTCCTTCCTCAGGTGAGTGGCTTTACTTTAACCTGGTTTTGTGAGACTTCGTACTGTGCCCACCCCAGTCCAACACCGGCATCTCCACATCATGACTCTCTGGGATGGCCATTCATTTGCCTTCCCCTCCCCCCCACATAGCTTCCCCCAGACATGTCAGGCAGGCTCAGGTTTCCTGCTGATAAGAACAGTGTAGAGCTTCACTCTCACAGCCCCGAACCTGCATCCACACTGCCCCTGGCCACTCACACAGCAGATTTAACTCCACTCGAATACTCATTGGTCTCAGGGCAACAGCTGCAGGAGCAATGACCTCAAAAAAGACATGTTCAGAGGTCAGAGCATAGTGAGCTGTAAGCAGTGGTGTATATGATGTGTGTCCAGACTTGCACACTCACAAATGGTAGCCAATGTCTAAACATGCAGATGTGGGATAATTGAGTGATTACTGTGTTGACAATGTGAGGGAAGTGAATCGATAAGAAGTCATTCTCAAGCTCCGACTGGGGTCCAAATTCCACAATCTTAAATGCCCGTAACCGTTAAAATAACGAGCAGCAATACAGAATACAGGAAACTTCCAAACTATGCAAGTGAATATACACGTATATTTTATATATACACACACAGGTGTTGTGTACCTGTGACTCATGAGTACCTTCCAGTCCTCTTTATCTTTCTTTTCCTATTGCAATGTTTGTGTGCAGCCCCAACATCCACAGCAGAGGAGGCACCCTGTTGACTGTGGTGATGTTGGTGGGCACCCTCTGCTAGTCTGAGGTATAGAGGGCCCTGCCCGCTGAAGGTCTCCTGCGCAGCTGTGCGTTCACCTCCTTGTCCTGACCTGCGGGAGGCGATGGGGTCACTGGCAGAGGGAGGTGGGATGGCAGGGCACCCGTGGAGTGCTCCAAGCTGAAGACCCCAGGCTGCCTGACTGTCGTACTCACTTTCGGAGACATTTCACTTCTGCCGGCAGGTATACAAAATGTACCCCTCCATGGGTACCACCACTCCTCTCCACGCTCCCCATTGCCTCTCTGGTCTCTCCCCATTGCCTCTCTGGTCTCTCCCCATTGCCCCTCTGGTCTCTCCCCATTGCCTCTCTGGTCTCTCCCCATTGCCTCTCTGGTCTCTCCCCATTGCCTCTCTGGTCTCTCTCCATTGCCTCTCTGGTCTCTCCCCATTGCCTCTCTGGTCTCTCCCCATTCCCTCTCTGGTCTCTCCCCATTCCCTCTCTGGTCTCTCCCCATTCCCTCTCTGGTCTCTCCCCATTGTCTCTCTGGTCTCTCCCCATTCCCTCTCTGGTCTCTCCCCATTCCCTCTCTGGTCTCTCCCCATTCCCTCTCTGGTCTCTCCCCATTCCCTCTCTGGTCTCTCCCCATTGTCTCTCTGGTCTCTCCCCATTGCCTCTCTGGTCTCTCCCCATTGCCTCTCTGGTCTCTCTCCATTGTCACTCTGGTCTCTCTCCATTGTCTCTCTGGTCTCTCCCCATTGTCTCTCTGGTCTCTCCCCATTGTCTCTCTGGTCTCTCCCCATTGTCTCTCTGGTCTCTCCCCATTCCCTCTCTGGTCTCTCCCCATTGCCTCTCTGGTCTCTCTCCATTCCCTCTCTGGTCTCTCCCCATTGCCTCTCTGGTCTCTCCCCATTGCCTCTCTGGTCTCTCTCCATTGTCTCTCTGGTCTCTCTCCATTGTCTCTCTGGTCTCTCCCCATTGTCTCTCTGGTCTCTCCCCATTGTCTCTCTGGTCTCTCCCCATTCCCTCTCTGGTCTCTCCCCATTGTCTCTCTGGTCTCTCCCCATTGCCTCTCTGGTCTCTCCCCATTGCCTCTCTGGTCTCTCCCCATTCCCTCTCTGGTCTCTCCCCATTCCCTCTCTGGTCTCTCCCCATTGCCCCTCTGGTTTCTCCCCATTGTCTCTCTGGTCTCTCCCCATTCCCTCTCTGGTCTCTCCCCATTCCCTCTCTGGTCTCTCCCCATTCCCTCTCTGGTTGCCACTCACCGTGTTTATATCCAGCAACAGTGGAACTAAAGAAAACAAATTGGCCAATCAGAGCCCAGCCTCTCTGACTAGTCAGCCTCTCAGCAGTTGAGGCCAGGCTGTGATTGGTCAGTTTGATTTTTATTTGCTTTCTTTACAATTCTGAATGGCGAACGGCAAAATCAACAGTTTTAGACGCATAGTTTGCGCATATAAGGTTGTTGATGATGTGTACTCCATGGCTCCTGCAGAGCTTAAGGGGAGGCGATGGCCCGATGGTATTATCACTGGACTATGAATCCAGAAACTCAGCTGATGTTCTGGGGACCCGGGTTCAAATCCCGCCACAGCAGATGGTGGAACTCAAATTCAATAAAATATATCTGGAATTAAGAATCTACTGATGACCATGAAACCATTGTCGATTGTCAGAAAAACCCATCTGCTTTAGTAATGTCCTTTAGGGAAGGAAATCTGCCGTCCTTACCCGGTCTGGCCTACATGTGACTCCAGAGCCACTGCAATGTGGTTGCCTCTCAACTGCCCTTGGGCAACTAGGAATGGGCAATAAATGCTGGCCAGCCAGCGATGCCCATGTCCCATGGATGAATGAAAAAAAACCCCGGGGGCTTCTCATGAGACCCCAGGGTTCTGTGGACCCCAATTTGGGAACATCTGCGATAAATAATCCATCACATTTCTCCCTCTCGTTAACTCTGAAGAAGAGTCATACGGATTTGCAGCGTTAACTCTGCTTCTCTCTCTGCAGGTTCTGCCAGAGTGAGTTTTTCCAGCATTTTCTGTTATTATCCTTAAAGGTCCTTAAAATGTAACTCTGGGAGCAGCTGCCAATGGCAGACTGGAGGCATCTTCATTGGTCTCCTGGGGGGGGCCTGCCTCACCTTCAGCACAGGCAGGGTCCTGCCCCTCCCTGGCTAACTCAGTGGCCTCTTCCTCAAAAGGGGTATAGACTCGAATGTCCAGCATGTTGCCTACGGCCTTGGCCCACTCCCTCTTACTGGGGGTGTTATTGTCCTGCAGACGGACAGGAGGATTGGTTGTCATCCCAGTGAGAGCGTGGGCAGGTTAGGAGCACACATGCCGATGGCAACTCCTGAACCTTCCCCGGGAAGTGATTATCAAGCAGGAAGTGCAGCAGCTGATGGGAGATTGGCAGCAGGAAGTGACTGGCACACAATCAGTGCCCATGTCCCATCGGCTGGTGAGTGCTGAACCCAAACTGCAAGCTGACATCCCTGTGCACTCACACACTGACACTGTGTGATGTCCTATTGAGCCTCACCTTGCAGTGAGTGGATGGTGCCACTCACCCTGGCAGAGCGCGGCAGATCCTTCATTCTCTTCCTGCACGGCTCGGTGGTTTGCTGATCTCCACGGGCACTTTTCTCTGTTGTGACCTCCACTCAGGCTGTCATGGTCAGATGGGGGGGCCTCATGTTGTCATCCTGGGGAAACAGCACCTCACACCTTCCATGGACAGCCTGGAGGAGAATCCCTCGGCATGATTTGCTGAACAGTGGGGCCACACCTTTTCTGGACTGCTCTTCCCAAGATCACAAGAAACTACAAAGGGTCGTGAATGTAGCCCAGTCCATCACGCAAACCAGCCTCCCATCCATTGACTCTGTCTACACTTCCTGCTGCCTCAGCAAAGCAGCCAGCATAATTAAGGACCCCACGCACCCCAGACGTTCTCTCTTCCACCTTCTTCCTTCGGGAAAAAGATACAAAAGTCTGAGGTCACGTACCAACCGACTCAAGAAAAACTTCTTCCCTGCTGCTGTCAAACTTTTGAATGGACCTACCTCGCACTAAGTTGATCCTTCTTTACACCCTAGCTATGACTGTAACACTACATTCTGCACTCTCTCGTTTCCTTCTCTATGAACGGTATATTTTGTCTGTATAGCACGCAAGAAATAATAATTTTCACTGTATGTTAATACATGTGATAATAAAAAATCAAATCAAATAAGATATCCAGGTCTCACACTCCCACATCTGCACCCACCACCAAACTTAGACTGCAGAATGGGAGATCCTGGCCATGAACAACAATAGACTTGTTAGCAATCCAATGGGATTAAAAGGGCATTGGCAGCATTGATACAAAATGGGCTACGGGATATAAAGTAGAGAGTAGTGGTGAGCTGGGGGGAGGTGTTCCCCAGAGACTAATAGATGACACAAAACTGGGAAATGTAGTAAACAATGAAACGGATGTGAATAAGTTTCCAAAGGACTTTGCCAGAATGGTAAACTGGGCAGAAACATGGCAGATGAAATGTAAGGCAGGTAAATGTAAAGTGATGCATTTTGGTAGGAAAAACTTGGTACACAAATGAATGAAATTGGAGCAAGTTGAGCACACTTGAAAAACTTATGGGATTCTTGGCTTTCCAAACAGAGATAGACCCAAAAGCAAGGAGCTCATACTACATGTCCTGTCCCTAAAACATGAAAGAGATCATAAACTGTTAAATCAAGCCTTACCTTTTTTGCTTTTTCCAATAATGGACTTTGTTGAACCAAAAGATGGTCACAAGTGGGCGACAGTTTCTTGAAATTTCCAACAGCAGTTACTGGGCAAAACCACAACCCTCATTCTTGTGAATGTATCTTCACACCTCTCAATGTGAGGACACATTACAATTAACGGATCCTGGGACTAGCTGATGATCTGTCTCCCCAGCCGGGACTATAACAAAGAGAGCCATTGAAATCCATCATACTTGCAGATTGGTGAAAAAACCACCATTTGTCTCCTAATCCAAAGTGAACAATGGATTGTGGCCAGAGGCATAGAAACTGCTTGTTAGCCTGCACTAATGGACAGCATCACATGACCGAAGCTTCTGGACTTTGGAATGTTTTAATATTATATTCCCAGATTCACAGTTCTGTCTGTTGCTTAAACTCTAGCTTGCAAACATCAAAGCAGGACTCCAGGCTGACCAATAGCCTGCATCATGCCTAAGCTCCTCAAACACTGTTTTGCTGGAAGATTCTTGCCACTGCTTGCCAAGCAGACCATGTCTCTGTACACCAATCTTATCTCGCTGCACCATCAACTTTAAAGGAATTCTGCAAAATCCGGCTTCAGCTAACTGATCTGTAACTGCTCCGTGAAGGAACCCTCACTGGACTCGGACTTTCTGAACCCCAACAATCACCTGAACTGAGATCCAGATCTGTGCTGCTTTCTCCTTTAAGTTTTCATAGTTGTTAAAGCTCCAGAACTTCTCTTTCCTATCTTCTTATTGTGTGCAAGTGAAGTTATGACCATTCCCCAGGTTTGAATGTGTGAATAAACTAAACTTCTGATTTAACATAAAAGAGAGTTTGCTGCAAGTCACTTTATAAACTGACCTGACTGACAGAGGGTCTGGGGAAACACACCACAGCCTATTTCGAAAATTAAATACCCTCTGATTACAGACAGACCGTGAAAAAATAAAGAAGTTCAATTGCCTTCCTCCCCTGTGTCTAACACTCAGCCTTTATAAAACATTGGTTAGGTCCCCGTTGGAAATTTATTACCAATTCTCGACTCCGCATTTTAGGAAGGATGTTAAGACCTTGGAGAGGGCACAGAAGAAATTTATCAAAACGGAACCAAAGATGAGATATTCCAGTTATGTGGAGAGACTGGAGAGATTGGATATGTTCTCGTTAGAGCGGAGAAGATTAGCGGGAGATTTAATAGGGAGTTCAAGATCATGAAGGGTTTTGATGAATTAGTGAGAAACCTGGGCTTGCAATGCCCCCACCAGCCACCGTACCGACTCAGACATGAACACCAGCCACCATGGTCAATGTACCAGGGCACAGTCAGAGCAGCCATACTCTTGTTTGGAAGAAGGAACTTGCATTTATATAGAGCCTTTCAGAGCCGCAGGATGTCCCCCACAACTTTACAGCCAATGGAATACTTTTGAAGTGTAGTCACTGTTGTAACACAGCAAAGAACAAAGAACAAAGAAAATTACAGCACAGGAACAGGCCCTTCGGCCCTCCAAGCCTGCACCAATCATGCTGCCCGACTGAACTAAATCCTCCTACCCTTCCGGGGACCATATCCCTCCATTCCCATCCTACTCATGTATTTGTCAAGACGCCCTTAAAAGTCACTATTCTATCGGCTTCCACTACCTCCCCCAGCAGCAAGTTCCAGGCACCCACCACCCTCTGTGTAAAAAATCTGCCTCGTATATCTCCTTTAAACCTTGCCCGTTGCACCTTAAACCTGTGCCCCCTAGTAATTGACACTTCCACCCTGGGAAAAAACTTCTGACTATCCACTTTGTCCATGCCCCTCATAATCTTGCAGACTTCTATCAGGTCGCCCCTTAACCTCCGTCGTTCCAGCGAGAACAAACCAAGTTTTTCGGACCTCTCCTCATAACTAATGCCCTCCATACCAGGCAACATCCTGGTAAATCTTTTCTGTACCATCTCCAAAGCCTCCACATCCTTCTGGTAGTGCGGCAACCAGAATTGAACACTATATTCCAAGTGCGGCCTAACTAAGGTTCTATAAAGCTGCAACATGACTTGCCAATTTTTAAACCCAATGCCCCGACCGATGAAGGCAAGCATGCCGTATGCCTTCTTGACTACCTTCTCCACTTGCGTTGCCATAGCATAGTAGCCAAATTGTGCACAGCAAGTTCCCAGACACTAGCCATCATCTTCTTTAGTGATAAAAGCAAAATACTGCGGATGCTGGAATCGGAAACAAAAGCAGAAAATGCTGGAAAATCTCAGCCAGTCTGACAGCATCTGTGGAGAGAGAATAGAGCCAATGCTTTGAGTCAGGATGACTCAAACTCAGTCATCAGACTTTTGAATGGACCTACCTTGCATTAAGTTGATCTTTCTCTACACCCTAGCTATGACATTCTGCATTGTCTCCTTTCCTTCTCTATGAATGGTATGCTTTGTCTGTATAGCGCGCAAGAAACAATACTTTTCACTGTATGTTAATACATGTGACAATAATAAATCAAATCAAATCAAATCAAAACTCTTCATCAGAGCTGAAGACAAGGAAAATAGGTCAAGATTTATATTGTGAGGGTGAGTGGGGGTTCGCGTGGGGTTGTGTAATTGTCCAAGATGTCGTAGACAAAAGAAAAAATGGAATGTAAATCGTGGTACTAATACCACAGTATATACAGTGTAAATCTCATACCATTTTCTTTGTCTTCAACCCTGAAGAAGTCATCCGACTTATGACTGCAACACGACATTCTGCACTCTCTCCTTTCCTTCTCTATGAACAGTATACTTTGTCTTTATAGCATGCAAGAAATAACCCATTTCACTGGATACTAATACATGTGACAATAATAAATCAAATGAAATCGAGATTATTGTCGTCGCACCGGTTCACCAGATTTCCTATCTCTGTGTCAAGATTGTGTTTGATTTGGGAATGTGTTTGGCTATGGGCTGTGTTTGGGTAGTGGTCATGTAAGGGAAGGGGATGTGTTTGATTTGGTGTCTTGTTTGAGTTGAGATTGTGTTTGAATAGAGTCATAGAGATTTACAGCATGGAAACAGGCCATTCAGCTCAACTTGTCCATGCCACCCTTTTTTTTAAACCCATGAGCTAGTCCCAATTGCCCACATTTGGCCCATATCCCTCTATACCCATCGTACCCATGTAATTGTCTAAACGCTTTTTAAAAGACAAAATTGTAACCGCCTCTGGCAGCTTGTTCCAGATACTCACCACCCTGTGTGTGAAAAAATTGCCCCTCTGGACACTTTTGTATCTCTCCCCTCTCACCTTAAACCTATGCCCTCTAGTTTTAGACTCTCCTACCTTTGGGAAAAGATATTCACTATCAAGCTGATCTGTGCCCCTCATTATTTTATAGACCTCTATAAGATCGCCTCTCAGCCTCCTACGCTCCAGAGAAAAAAGTCCCAGTCTATCCAGACACTCCTTATAACTCAATCCATCAATTCCCGGTAGCTTCCTAGTAAATCTTTTCTGCACTCTTTCTAGTCTAAAAATATCCTTCCTATAATAGGGTGACCAGAACTGTACACAGTAGGGGTTGTATTGATGAGGGGTTGTGTTTGGGAAGTGCCTGTGTTTCATTAGGAGTTGGGTTTGGGTATAATGTTGTTCCTCTGTTTAAGAAAGGGAATAGAAATGACCCTGGTAATTATAGACTGGTTAGTCTTACTTCGGTTGGTAAATTGATGGAAAAGGTCCTTAGGGATGGGATTTACGACCATTTAGAAAGATGCGGATTAATCCGGGATAGTCAGCACGGATTCGTGAAGGGCAAGTCGTGCCTCACAAATTTGATTGAATTTTTTGAGGAGGTAACTAAGTGTGTTGATGAAGGTAGGGCAGTTGATGTCATATACATGGATTTTAGTAAGGCGTTTGATAAGGTCCCCCATGGTTGGCTTATGATGAAAGTAAGGAGGTGTGGGATAGAGGGAAAGTCGGCCGACTGGATAGGTAACTGGCTATCTGATCGAAGACAGAGGGTGGTGGTGGATGGAAAATTTTCGGACTGGAGGCAGGTTGCTAGCGGAGTGCCACAGGGATCAGTGCTTCGTCCTCTGCTCTTTGTGATTTTTATTAATGACTTAGAGGAGGGGGCTGAAGGGTGGATCAATAAATTTGCTGATGACACCAAGATTGGTGGAGTAGTGGATGAGGTGGAGGGCTGTTGTAGGTTGCAAAGAGACATAGATAGGATGCAACGCTGGGCTGAAAAATGGCAAATGGAGTTTAACCCTGATAAATGTGAGGTGATTCATTTTGGTAGGACTAATTTAAATGTGGATTACAGGGTCAAAGGTAGGGTTCTGAAGACTGTGGAGGAACAGAGAGATCTTGGAGTCCATATCCACAGATCTCTAAAGGTTGCCACTCAAGTGGATAGAGCTGTGAAGAAGGCCTACAGTGTGTTAGCTTTTATTAACAGGGGGTTGGAGTTTAAGAGCCGTGGGGTTATGCTGCAACTGTACAGGACCTTGGTGAGACCACATTTGGAATATTGTGTGCAGTTCTGGTCACCTCACTATAAGAAGGATGTGGAAGCGCTGGAAAGAGTGCAGAGGAGATTTACCAGGATGCTGCCTGGTTTGGAGGGTAGTCTTATGAGGAAAGGTTGAGGGAGCTAGGGCTGTTCTCTCTGGAGCGGAGGAGGCTGAGGGGAGACTTAATAGAGGTTTATAAAATGATGAAGGGGATAGATAGAGTGAACGTTCAAAGACGATTTCCTCGGGTGGATGGAGCTATTACAAGGGGGCATAACTATAGGGTTCATGGTGGGAGATATAGGAAGGATATCAGAGGTAGGTTCTTTACGCAGAGAGTGGTTGGGGTGTGGAATGGACTGCCTGCAGTGATAGTGGAGTCAGACACTTCAGGAACATTTAAGCGGTTATTGGATAGGCACATGGAGTACACCAGGATGATAGGGAGTGGGATAGCTTAATCTTGGTTTCAGATAAAGCTCGGCACAACATCGTGGGCCGAAGGGCCTGTTCTGTGCTGTACTGTTCTATGTTCTATAACTGGGGTCTGTGTTTGGGAGTTTGGGCAAAGTGTTATGGAGGGACGGAGCCAGGATTTGGTGGGCGGGGCAACCTTCAGTGGGCGGGGCACTGATGGGGGACGGACCGACGGACAGTAGGCGGGGTTTGCTCAGTGGGCGAACGAGCTGTACCAAGTGGGCGGGGCTGTGCTGAAGGGACTTGACGTGCTCAGTGGGCGGGGTTTGCTCAGTGAGCAGGGCGGGCCTCCGTGGGCGGGGTTTGGTCAGTGGGCGGGGCTGTGCTGGGGCGGGGTTTGCTCAGTGGGCGGGGCTTGCTCAGTGGGCGGGCCTCCGTGGGCGGGTATTGGTCAGTGGGCGGGGTTTGGTCAGTGGGCGGGGCTGTGCTGGGGCGGGGCTTGCTCAGTGGGCGGGCCTCCGTGGGCGGGGTTTGGTCAGGCAGGGCGCATGTGCGGCTGCCGGCAGTGCCCCGCCCCCAGCTCGGTGCCGGCGTTCCCGGTGCCCAGTTTCCCGCGGGCGGATCCCGGCCGGAGCAGCGGCGGCCCAGCCACTGACCCCGGGGCCAGGAGCGGGAGTGAGCCCAGTCGGCGGCAGAGGCTTCATCATGAAGGACCGGCTGGGAGACCTGCGGTCGGTGAGTGAGGGGAGCGGTGCGAAGCGGAGCCCCCCGAGCGGGGAGCCGGGCCGGGGATCTCTCACCGGGGGTCCGGGGAGGGGGAGTTGGTGGCCGGCGGCAGAGGGGCACGGGAATCGCCTCCAGCCCGAGGCCCGCTCCCCGCTCCGAGCGCCCGGGAGCCGGGACCGTTATCCAGAGTCCGGGAGGGAGCGGCTCCTGAGGAAACTCCTTTCCCCCCTCCCCCACTCCCCCCTCTCCCACTCCCCCCTCTCTCCTCACCCCCCCCTTGCCCCCGGCCCCCCTCCCCTCCCCCCTTGCCCCCGGCCCCCCTCCCATCCCCCCTTGCCCCCGGCCCCCCTCCCCTCCCCCCTTGCCCCCGGCCCCCCTCCCCTCCCCCCTTGCCCCCGGCCCCCCTCCCCTCCCCCCTTGCCCCCGGCCCCCCTCCCCTCCCCCCTTGCCCCCGGCCCCCCTCCCCTCCCCCCTTGCCCCCGGCCCCCCTCCCCTCCCCCCTTGCCCCCGGCCCCCCTCCCCTCCCCCCTTGCCCCCGGCCCCCCTCCCCTCCCCCCTTGCCCCCGGCCCCCCTCCCCTCCCCCCTTGCCCCCGGCCCCCCTCCCCTCCCCCCTTGCCCCCGGCCCTCCTCCCCTCCCCCCTTGCCCCCGGCCCCCCTCCCCTCCCCCCTTGCCCCCGGCCCCCCTCCCCTCCCCCCTTGCCCCTTGCCCCCGGCCCCCCTCCCCCCTTGCCCCCGGCCCCCCTCCCCTCCCCCCTTGCCCCCGGCCCCCCTCCCCTCCCCCCTTGCCCCCGGCCCCCCTCCCCTCCCCCCTTGCCCCCGGCCCCCCTCCCCTCCCCTCCCCCCTTGCCCCCGGCCCCCCTCCCCTCCCCCTTGCCCCCGGCCCCCCTCCCCTCCCCCCTTGCCCCCGGCCCCCCTCCCCTCCCCCCTTGCCCCCGGCCCCCCTCCCCTCCCCCCTTGCCCCCGGCCCCCCTCCCCTCCCCCCTTGCCCCCGGCCCCCCTCCCCTCCCCCCTTGCCCCCGGCCCCCCTCCCCTCCCCGCTTGCCCCCGGCCCCCCTCCCCTCCCCCTTGCCCCCCGCCCCCTCCCCTCCCCCTTGCCCCCCGCCCCCTCCCCTCCCCCTTGCCCCCCGCCCCCTCACCTCCCCCTTGCCCCCCTTGCCCCCCGCCCCCTCCCCTCCCCCCTTGCCCCCCGCCCCCTCCCCTCCCCCCTTGCCCCCCGCCCCCCTCCCCCTTGCCCCCGCCCCCTCCCCTCCCCCCTTGCCCCCCGCCCCCCTCCCCTCCCCCTTGCCCCCGCCCCCTCCCCTCCCCCTTGCCCCCTGCCCCCCTCCCCTCCCCCGCCCCCCTCCTCTCCCCCCTTGCCCCCCGCCCCCCTCCCCTCCCCCCTTGCCCCCCGCCCCCCTCCCCTCCCCCCTTGCCCCCTCCCCCCTCCCCTCCCCCTTGCCCCCCGCCCCCTCCCCCTCCCCTCCCCCCTTTCCCCCGCCCCCCTCCCCTCCCCCCTTGCCCCCGCCCCCTCCCCTCCCCCCTTGCCCCCCTCCCCTCCCCCCTTGCCCCCCTCCCCTCCCCCCTTGCCCCCCTCCCATCCCCCCTTGCCCCCCTCCCCCTCCCCCCTTGCCCCCCTCCCCCCTTGCCCCCCTCCCCCCTTGCCCCCCTCCCCTCCCCCCTTGCCCCCCGCCCCCTCCCCTCCCCCCTTGCCCCCCGCCCCCTCCCCTCCCCCGTTGCCCCCCGCCCCCTCCCCTCCCCCCTTGCCCCCCTCCCCCCTTGCCCCCCTCCCCCCTTGCCCCCCTCCCCCCTTGCCCCCCTCCCCCCTTGCCCCCCTCCCCCCTTGCCCCCCTCCCCCCTTGCCCCCCTCCCCCCTTGCCCCCCTCCCCCCTTGCCCCCCTCCCCCCTTGCCCCCCTCCCCCCTTGCCCCCCTCCCCCCTTGCCCCCCTCCCCCCTTGCCCCCCTCCCCCCTTGCCCCCCTCCCCCCTTGCCCCCCTCCCCCCTTGCCCCCCTCCCCCCTTGCCCCCCTCCCCCCTTGCCCCCCTCCCCCCTTGCCCCCCTCCCCCCTTGCCCCCCTCCCCCCTTGCCCCCCTCCCCCCTTGCCCCCCTCCCCCCTTGCCCCCCTCCCCCCTTGCCCCCCTCCCCCCTTGCCCCCCTCCCCCCTTGCCCCCCTCCCCCCTTGCCCCCCTCCCCCCTTGCCCCCCTCCCCCCTTGCCCCCCTCCCCCCTTGCCCCCCTCCCCCCTTGCCCCCCTCCCCCCTTGCCCCCCTCCCCCCTTGCCCCCCTCCCCCCTTGCCCCCCTCCCCCCTTGCCCCCCTCCCCCCTTGCCCCCCGCCCCCCTTGCCCCCCGCCCCCCTTGCCCCCCGCCCCCCTTGCCCCCCGCCCCCCTTGCCCCCCGCCCCCCTTGCCCCCCTTGCCCCCCGCCCCCCTCCCCTCCCCCCTTGCCCCCCCTCCCCCCTTGGCCCCCGCCCCCTCCCCTCCCCCCTTGCCCCCTCCCCTCCCCCCTTGCCCCCCGCCCCCCTCCTTGCCCCCCGCCCCCCTTCCCTCCGGCATCCCCCTTGCCCCTGGCGCCTTTTACCCCCCCTTCCCTCCGGCACCCCCCTTCCCCCTGTCCCCTCTTTATTCTCTCCCCTCCCCTCTCCCCCCCCCCCCCCCCACCCACGCCAAACGTGGCCCCCCTCCTCCCCCTGCCCCCCCCCCCACACCTTGCCCCCAGCATCCACCCCATGCCCCCGGCACCCTCCTCTCCTCTCTCTCTCCCCCCCCCCCCCCCCTTGCCCCCGGCACCCTCTTCTCTCTCTCCCCCCTGCCCCCACCCCCCAGTCCCTGGCGCACCGCCCGCCCCCCCCGTCCCGGCCCCCCCCTCCCCCACCCGTCCCTGGCACCCACCTCCCCCTCCCACCCGTCCCTGGCACCCCCCTCCCCCTCCCACCCGTCCCTGGCACCCCCCTCCCACCCGTCCCTGGCACCACCCTCCCACCCATCCCTGGCACCCTCCTCCCCCTCCCCCCCGTCCCTGGCTCCCCCCTCCCCCTCCCCCCCGTCCCTGGCACCCCCCTCCCCCTCCCCCCCGTCCCTGGCACCCCCCTCCCCCTCCCCCCCGTCCCTGGCACCCCCTCCCCCACCCCCCCGCCCCTGGCACCCCCTCCCCCTCCCACCCGTCCCTGGCACCCCCTCCCCCTCCCACCCGTCCCTGGCACCCCCTCCCCCTCCCACCCGTCCCTGGCACCCCCTCCCCCTCCCACCCGTCCCTGGCACCCCCTCCCCCTCCCACCCGTCCCTGGCACCCCCTCCCCCTCCCACCCGTCCCTGGCACCCCCTCCCCCTCCCACCCGTCCCTGGCACCCCCTCCCCCTCCCACCCGTCGCTGGCACCCCCTCCCCCTCCCACCCGTCCCTGGCACCCCCTCCCCCTCCCACCCGTCCCTGGCACCCCCTCCCCCTCCCACCCGTCCCTGGCACCCCCTCCCCCTCACACCCGTCCCTGGCACCCCATCCCCCTCCCACCCGTCCCTGGCACCCCCTCCCCCTCCCACCCGTCCCTGGCACCCCCTCCCCCTCCCACCCGTCCCTGGCACCCCCTCCCCCTCCCACCCGTCCCTGGCACCCCCCTCCCCCTCGCACCCGTCCCTGGCACCCCCCCCCCCTCGCACCCGTCCCTGGCACCCCCCTCCCCCTCGCACCCGTCCCTGCCACCCCCTCCCCCTCGCACCCGTCCCTGGCACCCCCCTCCGCCTCCCACCCGTCCCTGGCACCACCCCCCCTCCCCCCCCCCCCCCCCCCCCCGGCACCCTCCTCCTCCTCCTCCCCCCCAAAACCGTGCCAGGCCCCCTCCCAACAGGGTGTAGTGGCTGGTGTTATTCACAAAGGCCCTGCCCTCTTAACCTTGTCCCTCGCCTGTCATGGTACGGCATGGTGGCAGTGATTAGCACCGCTGCCTCACAGCGCCAGGGACCAGGGTTCGATTGCCGGCCTGGGTCACTGTCTGTGCGGAGTTTGCACATTCTCCCTGTGTCTGCTTGGGTTTACTCCAGGTGCTCCGGTTTCCTCCCACAGTCCATTGTGGATTAGGTTGATTGGCCATACTAAATTGACCCTACTGTCAGAGGGATTAGCTGGGTAAATATGTGGGGTTACGGGAATAGGGCCTGGGTGGGCTTATGGTTGGTACAGACTCGATGGGTCAAATGGCCTCCTTCTGTACTGTAGAGATTCTATGATCTGGGACGATGTCGGCTTTACATTTTACTGGGCACTTTGAGTGATGCGAGTGTGTTGTCTTATATCCCCAATGAATTGTAGGGAAGCAGACCACACAGACTGGCAGACTTTTGGAAATTGAAAGACCAGGCATAGATTTTTTTTAAAAACTTTTCTGTGCAGCACCTCTCATGACCTCGGGTTGTCCCAAGTCAGCCAATTTGCACCCAAGCTCCCACAAATAACAATAACTGGATAAATTGTTTTATGACAATAGTTGAGGGATAAATATTGAGTGAGGCACCAAGGAGAGCTTTCCCCTACTCTTTTTCAAAATAATAGCATGGGAACTTGTCCACCTGAGAGAGCATAAGATGTCTTATCTGAAAGATAGTTCCTCCTACAATGCAGCACTCCCTCAGCGCTGCCCTGGGAGCGTCAGTCTGGATTATCAAATCCCTGGAATAGGACTTGGAGTGAGTTGGAGGTGGTGGCACAGTGGTATGGCCGCTGGACTAGTAATCCAGAGACCCAGGGCAAGATCTGAGCACTGGGGTTCAACTCCCACCATGCAAGATGGTGAAATTTGAATTTAACAAAAATAGCTGGAATTAAAAGTCTAATGATGACCATGAAACCGTTGACGATTGTTGGAACAAACCCATCTGTGGTTGACTCATGAAATGCCCTCTGAAATGGAGGGCAGTGAGAGAAGGGCAATAAATGCTGGCCCAGCCAGCAATGCCTGCATCCTGTAAAATAAATTTAAAACAAATCCTCGCGACAGTGCCTCAGCAGTGTGCTGCTTTTAAAGCACGCTTGTGGTTTTGGAGGTGTGACATTTAATCTGTTTCGCGCCCTCTTGCTTTGGTCACCTTAGATTTATATAGCACATTTTTAAACATCAGCAGCTGGTGTGCAGCATCACTGGGGCAGCTGAAGTCTGAGACTGAGCTGCCCTAGGAACAATGGCTAACCTGTAACCCTGGATATGATCTCACGATCACTTAAAAGATTCTAGTTTTAAAGTTTATTTATTAGTGTCACAAGTAGGCTTACATTAACACTGCAAAGAAGTTACTGTGAAAATCCCCTAGTTGCCACACTCCGACGCCTGTTCGGATAAACTGAGGGAGAATTTAGCGTGGTCAATGCACCCTAACCAGCACGCCTTTGGACTGTGGGAGGAATAGTGGAAGACACAAATAACATGCCAAAAATTGATGAAAAGAAGGTTATGGCAGGTGAAGACCTAGAAACTATCATGAGCACGAAAGAGGTAGTGTTGAGCAAGCTCATGGGGCTAAAGGTAGACAAGTCTCCTGGCCCTGATGGAATGCATCCCAGGGTACTAAAAGAGATGGCGGGGAAATAGCAAATGCACTAGTGGTAATTTACCAAAATTCGCTGGATTCTGGGGCGGTTCCCACAGATTGGAAAACAGCAAATGTGACGCCACTGTTTAAAAAAGGAGGGAGACAAAAGGCGGGTAACTATAGGTCGGTTAGCTTAACTTCTGTAGTAGGGAAAATCCTTGAATCTATCATCAAGGAAGAAATAGCGAGACATCTGGATATAAATTGTCCCATTGGTAAGACGCAGCATGGGTTCATGAAGGGAAGGTCATGTTTGACTAATTTGGTGGAATTCTTTGAGAACATTACATGTGCAGTGGACAATGGGGAACCTGTGGGTGTGGTGTATCTGGATTTCCAGAAGGCATTTGACAAGGTGCCATACCAAAGACTGCTACATAAGATAAAGGTGCACAGTGTTACGGGTAATGTATTAGCATGGATAGAGGATTGATTAACTAACAGAAAGCAAAGACTGGGGGTAAATGGATGTTTTTCTGGTTGGCGATCAGTGACTAGTGGTGTGCCTCAGGGATCAGTGTTGGGACCGCAATTGTTTACAATTCACATAGATGATTTGGAGTTGGGGACCAAGTGTAGTGTGTCAAAATTCGCAGATGACACGAAGATGAGTGGCACAGTAAAGTGTGCAGAGGACGCTGAAAGTCTGCAAAGGGATATAGTCTGAGTGGGCAAGGGTCTGGCAGATGGAGTACAATGTTGGTAAATGTGAGGTCATCCATTGTGGTAGGAATAACAGGAAAGTGGACTATTAGTTAAATGGTAAAAATTTGCAACATGCTGCTGTGCAGAGGGACCTTGGTGTTCTTGTGCAAGAATCAGAGTTCGTTTGCAGGTGCAGCAGGTAATTAAGAAGGCAAATGGTATTTTGTCCTTTATTGCTAGAAGGATGGAGTTTAAAAACAGCAAGGTTATGTTGCAGCTGTATAAGGTGCTGGTGAGGCCACACCTGGAGTATTGTGTACAGTTTTGGTCTCACTTGAGAAAGGATATACTGGCACTGGAGGGGGTGCAGAGAAGATTCACTAGGTTGATTCCGGAGTTGAGAGGGTTGGCTTATGAGGAGAGACTGAGTAAACTGGGGCTATACTCATTGGAGTTCAGAAGAATGAGGGGAGATCTGATAGAAACATATTATGAAGGGAATAGATAAGATAGAAGCAGGGAAGTTGTTTCCACCAGCGCGTGAAACTAGAACTAGGGGGCATGGCCTCAAAATAAGGGGGAGCAGATTTAGGACTGAGTTGAGGAGGAACTTCACCCAAGGGTTGTGAATCTGTGGAATTCCCTGCCCAGTGAAGCAGTTGAGGCTACCTCATTGAATGTTTATAAGGCAAGGATAGATAAATTTTTGAACAGTAAAGGAATTAAGGGTTATGGTGAGCGGGTGGGTAAGTGGAGCTGAGTCGGCGAAAAGATCAGCCATGAGTTTATTGAATGGCGGAACAGGCTTGAGTGGCCGAATGACCTACTCTTGCCCCTAGTCCTTGCGTTATGTTTAAACCGGAGCACCCGGAGGAGACCCACGCAGATGCGGAGGGGACTGTGCAGACTCCGCACAGGCAGTGACCCAGGCTGAGAATGGAACCCAGGTCCCTAGCGCCCCAATTACGTCGGGGACCTGGGGTGGAGGGTGATGCATGCAGCAGTGCCGCACAACCGTAGGATTCACTGGTTCACGGGCTCCGAAGACTGCCCTTTCTGCGGCCTTGTGGAGTCCGTGGACCATGTCTATGTTGAGTGTCTTAGGCTGCACTCCCTTTATGTTTTCCTAAAGAACCTTTTATTGATGTTTTGTTTGCACTTCAGTCCCACGCTCCTGATCTACGGACACCCGGTGCGGAGAGGGGAAGGTCGGGATGGCGACCTCCTCGTGAACCTGCTCCTGGGCCTGGCGAAACGCGCCATTTACCGGTCCAGGCAGCGGGCGATCAAGGGGGCCGTCCATCCTGACTGTCTTCCCCTCTACCGCGGCTACATTCGCGGCCGGGTGTCCCTGGAGAGGGAGCATGCGGTGTCCACGGGCGCGGTTGACGCCTTCCACGCCCGCTGGGCACCGCAGGGGTTGGGGTGCGTTATCGACCCTAATAATCACATTTTAATTTGATGTTTTTAAGTTTCCTTTGTACTTTGATTTCTGTTCGGGCTGGTCCCCCTCCTTTTTGGGGAGCTGCCCCTTTTACTTTGTCCTGACTTAGTCTGAGTTTGTCTATTTGGTTTGACCTAAAAAGAGGGCAGCAGTGCTAATGACTGTGCCATCCCACTGTCCTGTATGATTTCATGTCTTATTGAAGTAGAGCTGCCATTTCCTCAATACTTCCCCCTCCTTTTGGGGAGCTGCCCCTTTTACTTTGTCCTGACTTAATCTGAGTTTGTTTATTTGGTTTGACCTAAAAAGAGGGCAATACTCTGGGAGTTGTGGGAAATTTTAAGGAACTAGGGGATTGGGGAGAAATCGTTCTACAACTACAGCTTGCATTTATATAGCACCTTTAGCATAATGAAACATCTTGGGGTGCTTCACGGGAAGGTTAGGAGACAAAATCTAACACCAGAATTAAAAGCTTGGTCAAAGTGAAGGGCTTTATGGAACAGGTTCAAACGGGAAAGAGGCAGAGGGGTTGAGGGAAGGAATTCTAGAACTTGGATCTGGCTAGCTAAAGGCAGGGCCACCTACGGTGGACCAGTTGGGGAGTGAGTCCCGAGCGAGGAAGAATGCAGAATGCTCGGAGGGTTGATGGAGGTTGCAGAGATCGAGGGGCCGAGGAGGCTTTTAAACACACAGTAGCGAGGTTCAGAATTGAGGCGTGGCTGGACCGAGAGCCTGACAAGGCCAGAGAGCACGGGGGTGATGGGTAAACGGGATATGATGGAGCAGCAACATTTATTAATAAGTGCTTTTATCAACAGCAGTATTTATACTTGGGAATCTTTTAATGAGATCTGGAATGTGTTGTTACAGACGGTTGGTGTTAATTTTATTTTTGCTGAAAATATCTTTGTGAAGTCTCACTCTGAGCTGCAGCTGGCTGTCGATTCAGCCACTGACGGGGTGAGTGATTACCGAGATTGTACAATCGCAACAGCCAGAAATCAGAACCTATGCCAGTCCTTGAACAGATAATTTATGTAGTTAGACTTGAAGGAACTTGCACTTAGCAGCACATCTCAGAATGTCTCCAAACACGTTACAGTCCCTGAAGGTATTTTTGAAGTGTTGTCACTGTTATAATATCGGAAACACAGCAGCCAGTTTGTACGCAGGAAGCTCCCACAGACAGCAGGGAGATAATGCCCAGATCATCTGTTTTCACGATGATGGGTAAGGGATAAATATTGACCAGGACACTGGGGAGAGCTCCCATGCCATGCTTTGGAATAGTGATGTGGCATCTTTTAGTTCCACCTGAGGGGCAATTTGGCATCTCTTTCACCTGAAAGATGACAGTGCAGCACTCCCTCAGTGTTGCACTGGGAGTGTTGGCCAGGATTATGTGGTTAATTTGCAGGCGTGGGACTGAACCTATAACCTGGTGACTCGGGGCAGTAACTCCCCAGAGTCAAGCTTATCCTGTCTGTGAATGCCTTCCTTCAGGGATCACGAGTAAGTTTCCTTATTTCTTCCTTCAGCGCAGGCCAGATATGTTTCATATAAGCCTCGAGTAAGATTGGTAGCTCAATGATCTGCCCGGCTTGGTTACATACTGCATGCAGCTGCCTTGTTGCTGTGTTCCTCCAGTTCTGGCTTTTTGTATATTCCTGATTATAATCCCTCAAGCATTGGGGGGTCTATGCCTCCATCTGTCTAAATCTAGACTCTGGAATTCCCTCCCTAAACCCCTCCACCCCTCTACATTTAAGACAATTCTTAAAACCTACCCGTTTGACCAAGCTTTAGCTCACGGTGCCCCAAGATCTCCTTATGTGGCTGTGTCAAATATTGAAATATTTCGTTTGACACTGTTCAAATGTGCCTCATGTTTGTCCTTTCCGCCTCCCTGCCCCATCTGTGAATCAGCTGAAACTGGGAACTCACCATGAAGTGTCCCATTGCTAATGTGCTGCTCCCCCACCCTTTTCCTCGCTTTGAGGACAGTGCAGAATGTTTAGTTCTGTCGAGAGTCGGCAAGGCTGTAAAATCCTTGTGGCACCATTCTGTGCTTTGTCCTTTTTATGTAAAAACACTCTGTAGCAAGTCCTAAACAAAACTGCAACTCTTCAATGCACCTTGGCTCTTTCTAGTCAAAATATAGGAATTGGCAGACATGTGCGCTATTCTAAATGGTGAGCTGTATGAAATCGGGTGCAGCTCCTGAATTCTGCTGAACTGGGTCTACAAGCTGTACTCGGTGCTGGGTTTAATCTGACCTGTAAGTCGATTCTTCACTGCAACTGCAAAGCAACTTGAAAGAACATCGAGAAAAACACTTGGGGTGGAGAAAGTTGGTGATAAGATCTGGTGGGCTTCAAAGTAGTGAGGAAGCAGCATAGCTGTAACGCATTCAAACCACTAAAGCTGTTTGTCTGCACCTTGCCTGAGTTTGTTTTTACTCGGTAAGAGAATCTTTTCACTTTATTCTTCCACTGATCTCAATATTGCAAGAGCCAGTGCGTTGAAGCTGAGGAATCCGCCCTCCTGCATTTGTGCTGTCACTGGGACAAGAGCCGATGGAGTCTGCCTTTAATTGGCATCCAAGCCACAGACATAAAAAGAAGTTTCACTGAAACACTGAATTTCCTTCAGTTAAACATGCCGGTGATTCGATGGGATTATTGTCTGCGTGTACCTGTAGTTTGCCCCTCAGGCTGATGCCAGCTTTGCGTTGTACGCTTCACATTTAGCAAGTTCTTTTCAGCGTGAATTTGTGTTAAATCTTGTCCAAATTGAGTCTTTCCCAGGTTCTCTGAACTTTACAACGCACTCTGATCACCCACGGTTACTCTTTCGTGACTGATGTATAAATGTGGTCCTTTTTCCGAAACCTACTGTTCATATCAAATGGAGAAAATTAAGTGGGGGGGGGGGGGGGGGGGGGGGTTGAAACTGCAATCCAAAGGACGTGGCTAAATTGGAGAATATCAGTATTTAAGAATATTTTTTATTTTATCTACTACATCACTAAAATACAAGACACAAAATTATTTTTAGAAAGGCACAGATAAGCAAGATGTGAATCAGTAGTTAGCACCACATTGTGGGAACTGGGTGGGGGAGAGAAAGGAAAAATAGACTAAATCTCTGAAATATTTCTAGAGATGCACATGTTTTCCAGATTGATGCGCGATTGATTCACACAAATAGGAGCACACTACTCAACAATATTATCCCAGACTAAAGACTACTATGAAGTAGCAGTGACCTTTATACTCCTGTAAGAAGGCGGAGTCCTGGGCGGAGCCGAACGGAGTGTACCACATAAACAGTAATAACAGGTGGAACACCCAACAACCCTAACCCCAACAGCAACTAGAATAACATATATACAAGTACCCATAGTGGTAACCATCTATGGTTCACCACACAGATATACCATTTATTAACATTTCTCAGACAAGGAATACTTGTCGATAGTCTCTCAAATAAAAATAGAATACAGGATGGCGCACTCAAACTTGAAAGCGTAGAGAAAGGACTGAAAATCTTGGAGAGGGGTAGTGTGTGAAGGAAAGTTGGTTTGAAGAAGTGAAAACAGTCACTTTATAAATATGAGGGAAGTGAAATGGCAAAGCAACAAATTAAACGTGAAAGATAAATGACTTGGTGGGGTTCTATCCCAAAGTCAATTAACTGCATTCAGCAACTGGCTGGAATTCAATGATAAAATCATAGAACAGTACAGCATTTGAGGAGGCTATTCAGCCCATTGTGACTGTGCTAGCTCTTTGAAAGATCTATCCAATTAGTCCCAGTAGCCCCTGCTCTTTACCCATCGCCCTGGAAAAGTTTCCCCTTTGTGTTTATCTGGTTCCCTTATGAAAGTTACTTTTGAATCTACTTCCATCTCTCTTTCACACAGTGCTTTCCAAACTGTAATAACACTGAATAAAAAGTATTTCCTCAAACTGCCTTGTTTATTTACTAATCACTTTAAATCTCTCTCTGGTATCTGACCATCTTCTCCTGGAAACTTTTTCCCCCTTATTTGTGCTATCAAAACTCATCATTATGTTGAATTTCCCTACCAAGGCACCATTTGTAACTTTCCTCGGGTGATTTTGAAATATCCGGGTTAGTAGGAAACTTGTTAGGTCTGTTCTTTCACAGACCACAATGACTTCCTGGCGTCCAGTTACTGTCGACCCCAGGTAACTCCCACCTTCCATCGACGTCAGTATATCCAAACTTCTACTCTTATCCTACCCCCATTGCCTCAAGCTTAAAATTCTCAACTTTGTGTTTAAATTTCTCACCGTTTGCTAACTCTCTAACCTTCACTAGCCCTATAACAACCACCCTGTACAGACTTGTTAAACAGAGCCAAACACTCTGGCTACTTTTGGGGAGTTTTGTTAATGTTTTCATTGTTCCCTGCGTGGCCTTTCCATGTTTATGCATCGCAGCCAAGTTGATCCATTTTGGAGAGAGGTACATCCTGCTGTACAATTGTGGAACATTACAGCACTGGAACAAAACTGTTTTCTCTCCTTTCATGTCTTGATGTCCTGACCGTTATGATGCCTTCAGCACAGCAGGAGGCAAAGTGGGAACTAACAGCAGCACTTGTACAAAACAGGACAAGAACAAAATGATCCAGATCCTGAAGGACTCTTAAATTCTGGTTTCCCAAATCTGAAATTCAGTTTAGTTGCAACACGAGAACTTCAGTAAAGCATTTTTATTGTCACAGGATGTGGGTGTTGCTGGCTAGACCAGCATTTATTGCCCAGCCCTAATTGCCCTTCAGAAGGTGGTGGTGAGCTACCGCCTTGGACCGCTGCAGTCCATGTGTATAAGTACATCCACAGTGCTGTTAGGGAGGGAATTCCAGGATTTTGACCCTGCGACAGTGCAGGAATGACTATATATTTCCAAGTCAGGACAGTGAGTGACTTGGAGGGGAACCTCCAGGTGGTGGTGTTCCCAGGTATCTGCTCCCCTTGTCCTTCTAGACGGTAGTGGGTGAGAGTTTGGGAGGTGCTGTCAAGAGTCTTTAGAAATTTCTACATTGCATCTTGTAGATGGCACACACTGCTATGTCAACACGCTGAATGTTGAAGGTGGTGGATGGGGTGCCAATTCAGTGGGTGGTGCCGAGCTCCTTGTGGTGTTGAAGCACCCATCCAGGCAGATGGAGAATATTCCATCACACCTCTCCTGACTTGTGCTCTGTAGATGGTGGACAAGCTTTGGGGAGCTGAGCTAATCTTGTTGGCATCGTAGTTATATGGCTGGTCCAAGTTCAGTTTCAGGTTAATGGTAGCCCCAGGATGATAGTGGGGGATTTGGATGAGTATTAAGGGGAGATGGTGCGATTCTCTTGTTGGCGATGGCCTTAATGATTAGAATGTTTACACAGACAGTGTGTATTGCTCTAGAATCTGGGTAAAACATGTGCCGATCCCACGAGCTGTCGTTTTTTGTCTGCCAATAAGCACATTATAAATTTAGTCCGTCTAAACCTGGGCTGGGGCGAGAGAAAATATCCCGTTATATAAACAAGGGTGTGGTGGTGGTAATTTGAGGTGAATATGAATAACACCAGCAATGATGGGCATGAGGCTGCTGGTTTCCGGGTGCTGGTTTCTGTGGTGCGTTGGTAATGTAAATAAGCAGAGTGATTAGGGCTGTGGCAGTGCAGTGGTTATTTAACTGAACTAATAATCCAGAAGCCTGCACTAATGATCTGAGAGTTCAAATCCCAACAAGGCAGCTGGGGAATTCAAATTCAGTTAACTCAATAAAATCCGGAATAAAATTCTACCATTGGCAATGGGGACAGTTAAGCTATTATTGCAAAAACAAAATTGGTTCACAGGAAATTTGCTATTCTTGCCTGGCCTACGTGTATATGTAACACCCCCCCTCTCTCTCTCTCTCCCGAGCTACAGCAATCTGGCTGACTCTCAATTGCTGTCTGAAGTGGTTTAGAAAACCACTCGTTTTCAAGAAAACGGCTTACCACCACCACCATCTCGGGGGCAATTAGGATTGGGTGATGAATGCTGACCTTCCCAGTAATGCCCACCCCCTAAGATAAATAAAGCCCCATTGTCTGCTCTGACACTCCCTTCGTTGCTGAAAAGTGACTGCTCTAGTTGTGTTTGCCGTGAGTGGAATTGCAGCTGGAAATTTTGATTTGCAGGACTGAGTGCCTCAGAATGAACACGGCATCAAACACGCACCAGGGAGTTGAAATGAACACTCGGGATGATGTGTGATTTCACAGGGGTAGATTCTGTTGGAGAAATGGGCAGCGAGCCAGGGGTTTGGATGGTGACCTCCAGGAGATGGGACAAAACGAGTGAGGGACACGGTGGTAACAGTGCGATGTAGAATGAAAAGGACAGGTTTTTGACCAGAAAGAAATCAATCAATTTTATTTGCTAATTGCTGTTTTATTTGATCATCCATTTCTAGTACAAAGAAAATTACGATGATGAAGTGACCATCACTGTGGAAAAGGAGCACTTTATGGATGGGTTCTTCCATCAGGTAAGAAGTTGAGACTGAATGGACTGTTGGCAATGTGGTGAGGGGAGGGGGGGTTTGATTTAGCTGTAGGTATCGTGTGGTCCTGTTACAGCTGCTAATACTGGGTAAACGCTCTTGGCAGTGTGTACCCTATTCTTCCCCTTTGTCGTTATTCCTTGTTCCTATTCACACTTTGAAGAGCGTGAGGACAACCCGTTACCAGTGCCACTCTGTACCTGTTTGTTTGTAAAAACATGACGTCCAACAGTTCCCCATTTCCCTTCCTTTCTGAAGAGGAACAGTGATTTGCCTTGTCAGTCACTGCATGCACTGTGGGACCATGCTTGCTGTCTGCGAGCTCCAACAATGCTCCGTGCTGTACTGGGCTGTACAGGAAGAGTGAATACCACAGTGGGTAAATATTGACATGAAAACTTGCCCAATTGAAAAGCCACTTCTGGAAAAGGGCCAGCAATGAAAATAAACGGCTTATCATAAGCAAGGGCCTCTGAAAGCACCAGATGCATTGTGTTATTTACTGTGTGCATTGTTATTTTGTGATCCATTCATGCTTGGTATTTTATGCCAATTCTGTGCTGGTGAACTGGCTGTACAAATACAACTTGTGACTACAGAAAGGTTCACATTCTAGGTTGAAGAAATCCGGACATCCATCGACCGTATTTCCGAAGATGTGGAAGAGGTGAAGAAGAAGCATAGCGTTATCCTATCAGCACCAAACCCTGAAGGGAGTAAGTAACAGCTTGAAAAAAGTTTCAAACTTACAGCTGTGTTAAGGTTATACAGATGTTCTGCTCACAGTTTGATATTAGTGTCATGTGGGTTGGAAGTTGCAGTAGTGAAATGAATTTGGAATTTAACCAGCTCCGACCCACAGCTGCAGGGATGGTGGATGCTGTGCAGTGATGGGATAGAGTTTCTACTGTCTGCACGTTAAATGGATTCCTGACCAAGGCTGGGGTAAACAGGAAATTAGATTTGTAAGGAAGTGGCTATATCACAGCCAAGATTTTTCTGTAAATAGCTGAAAGCCACTTGACAGTATGAAGACTCTCCAGGAAGGAACTCCATGAAGCAGCCCAGCATGTGGACTTCTTAAATATACATACTCATTTGCTAGTGCTTCAGCACGTTGCAGTAATGGCAGGGCGTTTCCTGGATTGGATTTGAGGGCCTTGGTGTGATGGAACCTGTGTTCACCAGCATTTGGAGATGCCGGCGTTGGACTGGGGTAAACACAGTAAGAGTTTTAACAACACCAGGTTAAAGTCCAACAGGTTTATTTGGTAGCAAATGCCATTAGCTTTCGGAGCGCTGCCCCTTCGTCAGATGGAATGGATATCTGCTCTCAAACAGGGCATACAGAGACACAAAATCAAGTTACAGAATCCTGATTAGAATGCGAATCTCTACAGCCAACCAGGTCTTAAAGATACAGACTATGTGAGTGGAGGGAGCATTAAGCACAGGTTAAAGAGATGTGTATTGTCTCCAGACAGGACAGCCACAGAGATTCTGCAAGCCCAGGAGGCAAGCTGTGGGGGTTACTGATAGTGTGCCATAAACCCAAGATCCCGGTTTAGGCCGTCCTCATGTGTGCGGAACTTGGCTATCAGTTTCTGCTCAGCGACTCTGCGCTGTCGTGTGTCGTGAAGGTTGCCTTGGAGAACGCTTACCTGAAGATCAGAGGCTGAATGCCCCTGACCGCTGAAGTGCTCCCCGACAGGAAGAGAACAGTCTTGCCTGATGATTGTCGAGCGGTGTTCGTTCGTCTGTTGTCGTAGCGCCTGCATGGTTTCCCCAATGTACCATGCCTCGGGACATCCTTTCCTGCAGCGTATCAGGTAGACAACGTTGGCCGAGTTGCAAGAGTATGTACCGTGTACCTGGTAGATGGTGTTCTCACGTGAGATGATGGCATCTGTGTCGATGATCCGGCACATCTTGCAGAGGTTGCTGTGGCAGGGTTGTGTGGTGTTGTGGTCACTGTTCTCCTGAAGGCTGGGTAGTTTGCTGCAGACAATGGTCTGTTTGAGGCTATGCGGTTGTTTGAAGGCAAGACTCCTTAACCAGCCTCCAGCAGCAACTCCCCCTGCGGCTGCCTCCAGCATTGCTCCTTAACCAGCCTCCGCGCACATGAGGATGGCCTAAACCGGGATCTTGGGTTTATGGCACACTATCAGTAACCCCCACAGCTTGCCTCCTGGACTTGCAGAATCTCATTGGCTGTCCTGTCTGGAGACAATACACATCTCTTTAACCTGTGCTTAATGCTCCCTCCACTCACATTGTCTGTATCTTTAAGACCTGGTTGGCTGTAGAGATTCGCATTCTAATCAGTATTCTGTAACTTGATTTTGTGTCTCTGTATGCCCTGTTTGAGAGCAGATTTCCACTCCATCTGATGAAGGGGCAGCGCTCCGAAAGCTAATGGCATTTGCTACCAAATAAACCTGTTGGACTTTAACCTGGTGTTGTTAAACTTCTTACTGTGTTCACCAGCATTTCCCAAACTTGGGGCAGAAGGAGTTTAAATTGATTTTGATTTGCTGGTTTCAAGTTTTGATTTGGTTTATTATTGTCACATGTATTAGCATGCAGTGAAAATTATTGTTTCTTGCGCGCTATACAGACAAAGCATACCATTCATAGAGAAGGAAAGGAGAGAGTGCAGAATGTAGTGTTACAGCCATAGCTAGGGTGTAGAGAAAGATCAACTTAATGCAAGGTAAGTCCATTCAAAAGTCTAACAGCAGCAGGGAAGAAGCTGTTCTTGACTTGGTTGGTATGTGACCTCAGACTTTTGTATGTTTTTCCAGAAGGAAGAAGGTGGAAGAGAGAATGTCTGGGGTGCGTGGGGCCCTTAATTATGCTGGCTGCTTTGCCGAGGCAGCGGGAAGTGTAGACCGAGTCAATGGATGGGAGGCTGGTTTGCGTGATGGATTGGGCTACATTCACTACCTTTTGTAGTTTCTTGCAGTCTTGGACAGGGCAGGAGCCATACCAAACTGTGATACAACCAGAAAGAAAGCTTTCTATGGTGCATCTGTAAAAGTTGGTGAGAGTCGTAGCTGACATGCCAAGTGGCTTCTTTGCTGTAAGTTCCAAAAGCGGCCGAAAGCGTGGCTGAAATAGTGGGATTTTATATTTTGGATGTTCGTACTGACACTTTTGTGTACACAGTTCAAGGTATACGAGGATAGAAGGATGCAAATAATTTGATTTAAAAAGTTAATGAACTGAAATTGCAAGTTGTGAACACCCACCTGATGGGTTATTGATAAAAGCAAAATACTGTGGATGCTGGAATCTGAAGCAAGAACAGAAAATGCTGGAAAATCTCAGCACATCTGACAGCATCTGTGAAGAGAGAATAGAGCCAACATTTCGAGTCTGGATGACCCTTCGTCAGAGATGAGATTTACCAGCATTTTCTGTGGGTTGTTGAGTTGATTTAAGCCACACTCAAACATTTGTCATGAACTGCCTCGGTACTTGGGCAGTAATTTTTTTAGTGTTTTAGGCTTGCAACTTGTCGCAGCAGCAAGAGTCTGTTTTAGCTCTATTAGACCATAAGACATAGGAGCAGAATTAGGCCATTCGGCCCATCGAGTCTGCTCCGCCATTCAATCATGGCTGATATTTTTCTCATCCCCATTCTCCTGTTTTTTCCCCATAACCCCTGATCCCCTTATTAATCAAGAACCTATCTATCTCTTGTCTTAAAGACACTCAATGACCTGGCCTCCACATCCTTCTGCGGCAAAGAGTCCCACAGATTCACCACTCTCTGGCTGAAGAAATTCCTCATCTCTGTTTTAAAAGATCGCCCCTTCAGCCTGAGGTTGTGCCCTCTGGTTCTAGTTTTTCCTGCTAGTCGAAACATCCTCTCCACGTCCACTCTATCAAGGCCTCGCAGTATCCTGTAAGTTTCAATAAGATCCCCCTCATCCTTCTAAACTCCAACGAGACCCAGAGTCCTCAACCGTTCCTCATACGACAAACTCTTCATTCCAGGGACCATTGGCTAAACTATATGATAAAATGTTAATATTTTCTATAAATTTGTACATTTAATTTGCAATATGTTGAGCTGAAATTTCATTGCCATTCCATGTTTGGCTGAGTAATTTTCTTGTCGACTAGTCTGAGGGGGTGGTTGAATTAAGGTGTTAGCAGATTCGATAAGGTTGATGGAAAGAATCTATTCCCCCTGGTGGTGGGGGAGTCCAGAACAAGGGGCAAAACCTTGAAATTAGAACCAGGCCATTCAGGGTGATGTTAGGAAGCACTTCCTCTCTCAAAAAGGAGTGAAAATCTCAAACTCCCAAAAAGCTGAAGAGATTAACTGAAAATGTCAGTATTGAGATTGATAGATTTTTGTTAACCAGGGGTATATTTGGGGGGGGGGGGCACATGATGCACACGGGAATAACTGTTTCCATGAGCTCTGGTGCTACTCAGCCTGACATCCTTTCATTTATCGCGTTTACACAGCTTATACTTACCTCATCCGGGAGTGAGAACTCCATATGTCCCTGGAAGATTTCTGGTTAAGCATTGGTGACAAAATGCTGAAAAATATTAAGAATGCTGTCGACCAGAGATATCAGTCGGAAGTAACTGGGGTGAAGCAGACTCCTCAACATGGTGGCTCAGTGAACAAGCCAGCGCTCAACCTGACACACAATGGCATTACAACTGATGACTGCTAATGTTATTAAGGTCATTGATGAGAAACTCAGTTTTAGTGCAAAATATCAGTGCTCATTCTATACAAGTGCAGAATTCTGGCAAAAGGCTTGATGAAGCATAAGAGAGAATTGTTAATTTCGGAAATGCAGCTTCCATGGTTGAGGTTCCCCCGACAATCCTTGGAAAACCAACCTGGTACGTCAGAATTCCTTGACCATCTGGAGAACGGAGGCCAGAGTAAAAACACCTGGACTTCTGGTTTGCCAGAAGGAGCTGATGGTGAGCTCCCAGTTAAATTCTTTGAGAGCCGGCTACCACATTTCCTTAGTTTAGAAACGAAAGGTGTGTACATTAAGTTAGAAAGAGCACAAGTTATCCTGTCTCTGAGACCACGGGGCAATCAGTGACCCCGGCTCACAATTATGCGTTTCCATAACTTCAAGGATCGCCAAAGAGTATTGGAGGCAGCCAGACGTAATGGGGCCTTGCTCTATGAGGGAGTGAAAGGTTTTTTCCAAGGTTTCTCAGCGGAGATACATAAAAACTAGGAGCAGGAGTAGGCCATCTGGCCCCTCGAGCCTGTTCCGCCATTCAATAAGATCATAGCTGATCTTTCTGTGGACTCAGCTCCACTTACCCGCCCACTCACCATAACCCTTAATTCCTTTACTGTTCAAAAATTTATCTATCTTTGCCTTAAAAACATCCAATGAGGTAGCCTCAACTGCTTCACTGGGCAGGGAATTCCACAGATTCACAACCCCTTGGGTGAAGAAGTTCCTCCTCAACTCAGTCCTAAATCTGCTTCCCCTTATTTTGAGGCCATGCCCCCTAGTTCTAGTTTCACCCACCAGTGGAAACAACTTCCCTACTTCTATCTTATCTATTCCCTTCATAATCTTAAATGTTTCTATAAGATCTCCCCTCATTCTTCTGGATTCCAATGAGTATAGCCCCAGTCTACTCAGTCTCTCCTCATAAGCCAACCCTCTCAACTCTGTAATCAACCTAGTGAATCTCCTCTGCACCCCCTCCAGTGCCAGTATATCCTTTCTCAAATAAGGAGACCAAAACTGTACACAGTACTCCAGTTGTGACCTCACCAGCACCCTATACAGCTGCAACATAATCTTGCTGTTTTTAAACTCCATCCCTCTAGCAATGAAGGACAAAATTCCATTTGCCTTCTTAATTACCTGCTGCACCTGCAAACCAACTCCTTGTGATACTTGCACAAGGACAGCAGGTCCCTCTGCACAGCAGCATGCTGCAATTTTTTACCATTTAAATAATCCATTTTGTTGTTATTCCTACCACAATGGATGACCTCACATTTACCAACATTGTACTCCATCTGCCAGACCCTCGCCCACTCACTTAGACTATCTATATCCCTTTGCAGACTTTCAGCGTCCTCTGCGCACTTTGCTCTGCCCCTCATCTTAGTGTCATCTACGAATTTTGACACACTACACTTGGTCTCCAAATCATCTATGTAAATCGTAAACAATTGCGGTCCCAACACTGATCCCTGAGGCACACCACTAGTCACTGATCGCCAACCAGAAAAACACCCATTTACCCCCACTCTTTGCTTTCTGTTAGTTAACCAATCCTCTATCCATGCTAATACATTACCCGTAACACCGTGCATCTTTATCTTATGTAACAGCCTTTGGTGCGGCATCTTGTCAAATGCCTTCTGGAAATCCAGATACACCACATCCACAGGTTCCCCATTGTCCACTGCACATGTAATGTTCTCAAGGAATTTCGCCAAATTAGTCAAACATGACCTGCCCTTCATGAACCCATGCTGCGTCTTACCAATGGGACAATTTATATCCAGATGTCTCGCTATTTCTTCCCTGATGATAGATTCAAGCATTTTCCCTACTACAGAAGTTAAGCTAACCGGCCTATAGTTACCTGCCTTTTGTCTCCCTCCTTTTTTAAACAGTGGCGTCACATTTGCTGTTTTCCAATCTGCGGGAACCACCCCAGAGTCCAGCGAATCTTGTTAAATTACCACTAGTGCATTTGCTGTACAACAGAGGCACAAGGACTTCGATGAAGTTAGAAGAGGACTGAAGGCCATTGGAGTGTAATTTGCCTGACTGTATCCTGCTACTCTGAGTGACATTTGACAACTCTATAAAAACGTTTAACAATCCAGCAAGACATGTGAACTCTGTGGGAGGCAATAATTTGGAGTAGCAGACTGCAGTTCAGTGTAAAATCCAGGCTCTCTCCCTTGTCATTAGAACTCCTTCCTGATTGTGTTGGTATTTGTCATGGTGACAGGTGATCCAGTAATTGAGTTTTTATGCTTTACACTGGCAGGGATTCCCCTTTGTCCTCAATGGAAAACACTCCTCAGCATGCTCCTTCCAGTTAAGGAATGAAGGAATGCGATGTGTAGGTTGTACAACACTAAGGCTGTGTTTAAAAAAAATCCTTCTTTTCTTTTCATCCCTACACTTGTAATGGTGGTATATGTTTTATTGTCTCCTTTGCTCTGATCATAATTATGAGTAACGCCATGGGAGATGGACGAGTGGCTTAAGTCTTAATAGGAGGGGTTAGAATGCAGGAAGGGTGTTCTGTATTTGCCCTTTTTGAGGCATATCTTTTTTTTTTGATGAGAAGGATTTTGGTTTGTAGGTATAGCCCTACAGGGCTTCATCTTTGAATAAAGAACAGGACAGCACAGGAACAGGCCCTTCGGCCCACCAAGCCTGTGCTGACACAATGTAACATTCTAAACTAAAGACCTTTTGCGCCTCTGCGGTCCGTATCCCTCTGTTCCCTACCTATTCATGTATCCGTCAAGATGCTCTTCAACGTGGCTATTGTATCTGCTTCTACCACCACCTCTGGCAGTGCATTCCAGACACTTAACACTCTGTTTTTTAAAAAAAAAACTTGCCTCTCACATCACCTTTAAACTCTCCTCCTTTTAAACCTATGTCCCCTCATAATTGACATTTCTACCCTGAGAAAAAGAATCTCCATTCTCTCCATGTGCCTCATAATTTTGTAAACTTCTATCAGGTCACCCCTCAGCCTCTGACCAAGTAAAAATCAAGTTTGTCCAATCTCTCCTCATAGCCAATAGCATCCAAATCAGGCAATATCCTTGTAAACCTTTTCTTTCAATAAAACCTGCTGTGTGTCAGTTTGAATCAACAGATGCAAACCACAGTTTCCTTTTGTTTAAAACCCATAAGCCCTAACATTGCACCAAGAAAATTGCTTTGTTTGTGGCAACCTTAAAAAGGCTGGCACAACATTGTGAGTTTGAGTCACGAGAAGATTCTCTTCACGATTGTCAAGTTTGTGATCTCCAAAATGAGGCTATCTAAAGAACTTTGCTTACTGAACATGCTTTGACTTTAAAGGCAGCAGTAGAAATCGCAGTGTGGCTGGAACTGGCTGTGACAGAGGCTTCACAATTTGGTGCGGGATTGAAGATCCACAAGTTGGGAACTGCACGTAAGAAGTCAAAAGAGCAACAAGCATGTCAGAGATGTGCCAGAAAGGAGCCATTCAGCGAGTGAAGCTGGAGCAAGGATAGACAATGCCAGAATTGTGACAAAATAGATCACGTTGCAGCAGCTTGCTGGGCTAGATCAGCTTCCCCTAAGAATATTCAGAAGAATGAGTACCTTCAAGAAGAACAAATTGCATTCTACAAAGAGTTTACAACAAGGAAGAGAATAATTCCGACTATGAAGATAGGAAAGTCTAAAAATATGATAAAGGACTCCAATACCCTGATATTAACCCTGATAAATGTGAGGTGATTCATTTTGGTAGGACTAATTTAAATGTGGATTACAGGGTCAAAGGTAGGGTTCTGAAGACTGTGGAGGAACAGAGAGATCTTGGGGTCCATATCCACAGATCTCTGAAGGTTGCCACTCAAGTGGATAGAGCTGTGAAGAAGGCCTATAGTGTGTTAGCTTTTATTAACGGGGTTGGAGTTTAAGAGCCATGGGGTTATGCTGCAACTGTACAGGACCTTGGTGAGACCACATTTGGAATATTGTGTGCAGTTCTGGTCACCTCACTATAAGAAGGATGTGGAAGCGCTGGAAAGAGCGCAGAGGAGATTTACCAGGATGCTGCCTGGTTTGGAGGGGTAGGTCTTATGAGGAAAGGTTGAAGGAGCTAGGGCTGTTCTCTCTGGAGCGGAGGAGGCTGAGGGGAGACTTAATAGAGGTTTATAAAATGATGAAGGGGATAGATAGTGAACGTTCAAAGACTATTTCCTTGGGTGGATGGAGCTATTACAAGGGGGCATAACTATAGGGTTCATGGTGGGAGATATAGGAAGGATATCAGAGGTAGGTTCTTTACGCAGAGTGGTTGGGGTGTGGAATGGACTGCCTGCAGTGATAGTGGAGTCAGACATTTTAGGAACATTTAAGCGGTTATTGGATAGGCACATGGAGCACACCAGGATGATAGGGAGTGGGATAGCTTGATCTTGGTTTCAGATAAAGCTCGGCACAACATCGTGGGCCGAAGGGCCTGTTCTGTGCTGTACTGTTCTATGTTCTTAATACAAGGGAATCACATAAATTCTGAATGATTTCAAAGTGGATGGAAGTTGATACTGGTGCTGCGTATCTTTAATTCTGGAAGCTACATACCAACAAAAGCCGAAGCATCTTCCTTTAAAATCTGCTGTAAGGACATACATGGAAGAGATTATTGCACCAAGGTCAATGTAGAGTTGAGTGAACAAACAGTGGCTTTGCCCCTCCATGTGGTCCGTGGTAATTTTCCAACTCCTTTTGGGATATCGTGGTTGGAGAAGATTAAGCTTAATTGGAGTGCTGTCAATAGATCGGTCAAAACAGACCGACAGCACCCTCTGGATAAATGTATTTGAAGAGACACTTGGCTCGATGAAGGGAGTTCAAGTGAAACCCAAGGTAAAACATAATAGTCAACCAAAAGGTCTCTGCAAAAGTGGTGACACATGCAATTCATCCTAAGGTTGAAGAAGAATTACTATGACTTGTGAACACTTAGTGAGTCACTGAGCTACTCACATCATACCTGTTATGAAACCAGATGGTTCAGTTTATATTTGTGGTGATTTTAAAACAATGATAAATCCAGTGTTGTGTGCTAATCGATATTCACTTCCTTTCATTGAAGATTTGTTTGCTGGGATATCAGGTGGGCAGGAATTTGGCAAGATTGATCTTTCAGAAGCATATGTACAGATGAATGTAGCTGCTGAGTCTCAGCCATTGTTTGCCATTGTTACTCAAAGGTCTTTTGGAATAACATCCACACCAACCCTATTCCAAAGATCAATGGATCAGATTTTAAGTGGTCTCTCTGGTGTACACTGTTATCTCAATACTCTAATTATAGGGTACAGTGAACAAGAGCATTTGAGTAATTTAGGTGCAAAGTGGAATGTCTTCAAGCACATGGTCTGTGTATCAAGAAAGAAAAGTGACTTTTGCCAGATGTCAGTCCACTATTTGGGTTACATTATTGACAGGCCAACACAAAGCACCTAAAAAGATGGATGCTATTTTAGAAGCACTATATCTAGTGAATGACACAATTGAGGACCTTTCTAGGATTAGTACAATATTTCTTCCTAACTGAGCTATGTTATTGAAGTCATTGCATTATTTGCTGTGTGTGTAACGGTCTTTAGACTGCGTAAAATGTGAGAAAGCATACAAGGATGTCAAAGATGCTTTGCAGAACTCTGAAGTATTGGTTCATTTTAATCCAAAACTACCATAACTGCTTGCTTACAATGCTTCACCTTATGGAGTAGGGGCAGTAGTTTCACTTTTCACACCTTCAGGAGAAGAATGACCTTTTCATATACTCTGTCAGAGTCGGCACTAGTCAATGCTCACCTAGCAAAACTTGGTGAAATGTTTGCAAGATTTGGTAAACCAGAACAGTTAGTGACATTGGTTCACAGTTTATCTCACGAGTTTGATGATCTTAATGTAAATGGTATTCAGCATATAAAATCCACACCTTGTCCATCAACCCTTGGATTGGCTGAAAGATTCGTACAATGTTTGAAAAATTAATTAAAAGCTTCAAAAGAGCAAGGTTCGTTATGTCACGTGAATAGCTTTTTAGCATCTTAAAGAAGTACTACTAGTGTGGCTACCCAAAGTTTATCTGTATTACTACTCTTGAAGAGAAAGTTGAGAACTAAGTCTGATTTATTACCTCCAGAAACCTCGGTGATAGAACGTCAACAACAATCTCAAGTTGCTAGATAAGAAGTGAGGGCAAAACAATATTCATTTCAGCAATGAGATCGAGTGTTCGTGCGAGTGAGAAATGGGAACTAGCCATAGTTTTGCAAAAACAGGTCCAATTCTGCACTCAGTTCCTTCTCTATGATTAGTCTGCTTTGTCCATATAGCGCGCAAGTAACGATACTTTTCACTGTATACTAATACATGTGACAATAATAAATCAAATCACAATTTCTTACACTGTTCAAGCTGGCGATGAACTAGTTTGGCGACACCATGCTGAACAATTGCTGTCATCTCAATGATTTCTGAATCATCTCCAGAGTACCACCAACTTGTTTAGTCCTTAGTGCTGTGAATACTACCGGAGAAATAGCTGAGTTGCCTGTTGATTGTGTCTTCGCTACAATAGCCTGGGAGAACGATGCAGAATTAGTTCCAAACGAAGTGTCTGCTGAAGTTCCAAATCATACTTCTCGGGTCAGGGGCTGCCAAATTCCAGAACGTTGGATGAACCAAAAGGGTTAGACATCCTCCTGATCAACTTTATTGATGTGTAATGATGCACAGTGTCTAGAGTATTCTTGATCCTATGTATGATGTTGTAATAGTTGGTGTCATCACCGATGTAAAGGGGGTGGGATGTTGTATGATATTAGGGGGGTTTCACAGGCTCCTGCCTTTACTTTCAGTTTGTACCCTACAGTGCAGAGTCAACATGTGCAAACCACAGCTTTTCTATTTAAAACCCCCAACACAGGGCATTACAGTAATGCTATTGAATGTCAAGTGGTGATGGTTAAACCCTCTTGTTGGAAATGGTCATTGCCTGGCACTTGTGTGGCATGAATGTTGTTTGCCACGTGTTAACCCAAGCCTGGATATTGTCCAGCTCCTAACCGTCGAGAAACAACCTGTCAGTATCTATTGTTCATTGTTGTTTCCTGGCTCCACCCAAACAAATTCTACCTCTTGTTCTTCCGATCTAAGATTCTCTCTCGCTAATATACTGATCTCATCCTTTAACTATTTCACCTTCATCCTTGAATATTCAGTTCCCAGCTTTGGTCACCCAGCAGCCACCCTTCTGGAATGGTAATTGGGTCACACCTGTTTACTTCCATTTGTGCTGTCAGTTCATCAATCTTGTTGCAAATGCTGAGTACATTCAGAGAGCACCCAACTCCTTTTATTATTTTCACAACCAGGGGCAGCACGGTGTCACAGTGGTTAGCACTGCTGTCTCACAGCGCCAGGGACCTGGGTTCAATTCACGGCTTGGGTCACTGTCTGTACAGAGTTTGCACGTTCTCCCCGTGTCTGCGTGGGTTTCCTCCAGGTACTCCAGCTTCCCCCCCCCCCCCCCTCAGTCCAAAAGACATGCTGGTTAGGTGCATTGGCCATGTTAAATTCTCCCTCCAGTGTACCTGAACAGGCACCAGAGTGAGGCAACTGGGGAATTTTCACAGTAACTTCATTGCAGTGTTAATGTAAGCCTGTTTGTGACAATCGATTAACTTTAAATTGTGTGGCAGCTGGCAGTGGTCCACTGGACACGAGAATTTTATTAATGTCATGAACATTTCTCCCTGACTGGTCCATTTTCTGCCACTTTCAAGAAACGGGAAATCATGCATTTCAATAGCTGCCGTCAGTGGTGGTGGAGGCAAACTCAATAGGGTCTTTTAAGAGACTCCTGGATGAGTACATGGGACTTAATAGGATGGAGGGTTATAGGTAGGCCTAAAAGGTAGGGATATGTTTGGCACAACTTGTGCGGCCGAAGGGCCTGTTTTGTGCTGTAGTTTTTCTATGTTTCTTTCTATGTTTCTATGCTGCCTGAGTGGACTAAAACCCTCTACCCTTCCAAGGACCATATCCCTCTATTCCCATCCTATTCATGTATTTGCCAAGACACTGCTTATAAGTCACTATCGTATCTGCTTCCACTACCTCCCCTGGCAGCGAGTTCCAGGCACCCACCACCCTCTGTTTAAAAAAAAAACTTGCCTCGTACATCTCCTTGAAACCTTGCCCCTCGCACCTTAAACCTATGCCCCCTAGTAATTGACTCTTCCACTCTGAGGGGGGAAAAGAACTTCTGACTATCCACTCTGTCCATGCCCCTCATAATCTTGTAGACTTCTATCAGGTCGCCCCTCAACCTCTGTCGTTCCAGTGAGAACAAATCAAGTTTCTCCAACCTCTCCTCATTACTAATGCCCTCCATACCAGGCAACATCCTGGTAAATCTTTTCTGTACCCTCTCCAAAACCTCCACATCCTTCTGGTAGTGTGGCCACCAGAATTGAACACTATTCTGAGTTGTGTTCGACCAGCAATGGAGCCAAGGTGGGTGGAAGTGGTTAAGCGGCAGTTTCGCCATGAGTTCACTGAATGGTAGAACAGGCCCGAGAGGCTGAGTGGTTCCTCTTGTTCCTATTTAATCTGAAAATTTGAGCAAAACATAAAAGGAACAAGAGTGGGTCATAAGGCCCCTCGAATCTGCTCCACTATTCAATAAGATCATTATGGCTCATCTAACTGAACTGTGCTTTCTTGGCCTATCCCCATATTTCTTGATTCTCTTCTTGTCCCTCAGTCGTGACGATAACATATGCATGATAAAATGCTGACAAAAAATTATGGCAAAGCATCGAGCTACACTTTGTCATCTTTTTTGGTCAGCATTATAATTGGCGCTGCACAGAGCTGCTGACTTATTCAACATCTGTATGTTTTGCCTTGGTGTCCAGGAAGCACTGAGACATTGTTTTTTTTTGCCTTGAATTGGAGAATCTGCAGCTGACAGCTGAGTGTGAGAGAAGGCTGGCTGGCAGATAAATACTACACATGTCAGACCTACTACGCAAAGATATGACACTGGCACTCTAGGGAAGTATGTTTAACAATGCTACTGAAACAGGAAAAGAAGCACTTGCCTCTTCCTCATTTTAAAGTCCTTATTAAAATGACTTTACACAAGTTCCATCGAAACCCTATTCAGTTAGACTTGACACCTTCAAGTACAGATTGTGGCCAAGAAGTTATGTTTGTTTCAAAATAACTACACGTAGTTTTTACTGTATTTTTAGTACAGTTTCAGCAATAATCCAAACTCATCATCTTTTGTTCTTGATTGTGTAATTACAGCTTTTTGAAACTTGGTTATTGTCGGGATCTGCGCTGGTCCACCTCTGTGATACTTTCTTAACACCCAATCAACATGAAGGGCCTCCACTAACATTGTACCAAGATCTCATCTCAGCTCTCATCATTGTTAATGTTATTGCAGGAGCAAATGTGAAGTCAGTCAACTTGGCAGGAAAAAATGAGAGGAGGCAATGTGAATACATGGATTTGAATATCGTTGTCATCACAGAGAGAGGGACAGGACTGGCAACTCAACATCCCTGGGTATAGGATCTTCAGGGGAGAGTGTAAAGGAGGAGGTGGTGTCACATTTGTCACAGTCAGTTGCTACAGTAAGGAGGGACAATATCTTGGAAGGGCCTTTAAATGAGGCTTTGTGGGTAAAGCTTAGGAATAACAAGAGGGCAGGCACATTGTTGGGAGTGTATTATAGGCCCCCAAACAGTCAGCGGGCAATAGAGGAGCAGATATGTAGACAATTCACTGAGGTTGTATAAAAATAATGGGGTTATTATACTAGGGGATTTCACCTTCCCCAACATTAATTGAGATATTCACTGTAAAGGGTTTGAAGGGGGCAGATTTCTTGAAATGTGCTCAGGAGAGATTTTTATCTCAATATGTAGAAGGTCCAACAAGGGAAGGCGCAGTGCTGGATCTAATTCTAGGAAACCAGACTGGACTGGTAATCGAGATGGCAGTGGGAGAGCATTTTAGTGATAGCAACCACAACCCAGTACAATTTCAGTTTGTTATGGAAAAGAAAAAAGATGGTCGGAAAAAAGATTCGGATTGGGGGATGGCGGATTTGATTAAAATAAGGCAGGATCTGGTGGCTAAGGTTAGGGAGGTTCCCAAGATATTCAGTTAGTATATTAAGGGGTAGAGTAGGGCCCATTAGGGGGCGGCACAGTGGTTAGCACTGCTGCCTCACAGCGCCAGGGACCCGAGTTCGATTCCTGGCTTGGGCCACTGCCTGTGTGGAGTCTGCACATTCTCCCCGTGTCTGCATGGGTTTCCTTCCACAGTCCAAAAGACTTGCTGGTTAGGTGCATTGGCCATGCTAAATTCTCCCTCGGTGTACCCGAGCAGGCGCTGGAGTGTGGCGACTAGGGGATTTTCTCTAACTTCATTGCAGTGTTAATGTAAGCCTACTTGTGACACTAATAATTATACATGGGAGATTGATAAAGAAGGTGAAAGCGCTTGAGATCCAGGGTATCTTCAGTGCATTGTTATGCTCAGTGCAGTTGTGGCAAATCTACTCCTTTTTAAGGCCATGGGTCCAGTTGCTGTGCCTTTAAGGTCAGTTAGCGACCAAGTGACATCGGGAAGCTCACAATAAAAATTGGAGGAAATGACTGACAGGTGAGAACTTTGCTCAGGTAGCAGAGGATCTCTGAGTTATTAACAGGAAGCTGCTCCTCAATATTATTCTGCTGTTAACTTTTTAAAACCACAGTTTGAAGTGAAGGTACCTGTGCAAGTTAATTATTGATTGCCAAATGCTCATCAGCTTCAGGCTCAAGATCCACAACCGGCTAAATTGTTAAAGTGCAGCATTACAGATCATAGAGTCCCTACAGTGCAGAAGGAGGCCATTCAGCCCATCGAACCTGCACCAACCACAATCCCACCCAGGCCCAATCCCTGTAACCCCACACATTTACCCTGTTGGTCCCCCGACACTAAGGTGCAATTTAGCACGGCCAATCAACCGAACCTGCACATCTTTCGGAGTGTGGGAGGAAACCGGAGCACCCGGAGGAAACCCACGCAGACACGGGGAGAATGTGCAAACTCCACACCGACAGTCACCCAAGCCGGGAATCGAACCCGGGTCCCTGGCGCTGTGAGACAGCAGTGCTAACCACTGTGCTGTCATGCCATAGATCTGTATTTCTGTTTCTACCTGAATTCTGTAGAAGCCAGTCCAAATCGGGACCCTGCTGAGATGACACTTTGCTGTCAGGCAGCATGTGTTTATCAGCAGTCAATTCCATTGATCCAGTCGGACTGAGTGATTTTTGTGCTCCTGGATGCTGAGCTGAAGCTATCAATTTTCAAAGTTGCAGCCAGATTCCCTGTGGTCTGCAGCTCACGTTGCAGCAGTGAGTCACCCTCTGCAGGACTCTGAACCTCACCACGCATTTAAATGCATCCGGCAATGTGATCACAAAAGTTGCAACTGAACACACCATCTCGCTGTGAAGCTGGTTCTTGGTTGCTTTGGCAGTATTTTATTGATATTGTTGGAATCCTGTGGTCATATGCAGGAAATCCATAGACCTAATAGTTTCTGTTTGCACACACTTTATAGAGCCATGACGCACTTTCCCTACACCAGAAAGAGGGATCAGATTTATCAGTGATTTGATTTATTAACGTCACATGTATTAGCATGTAGTGAAAAGTATTGTTTCTTGCGTGCTACACTGACAAAGCATACCGTTCATAGAGAAGGAAAGGAGAGAGTGCAGAATGTAGTGTCACAGTCCTAGCTAGGGTGTAGAGAAAGATCAACTTAATGTGAGGTAAGTCCATTCAAAAATCTGATGGCAGCAGGGAAGAAGCTGTTCTTGAGTCGGTTAGTACGTGACCTCAAATTGCCAGGACTAGCCAGTGTGTCATAGTCGTACAGCGCAGAAAAGGCCCTTCAGCCCATCGAGTCTACACCAACAATAACTACCATTTAAATCGCGCTAATCCCATTTTCCAGCACCTGTCCCATATCCTTGAATGTTTCAAGTGCTCACCCAAATGCTTTTTAAAGGTTGTAAGGTTTTCAGCCCCCATTACCTTCCCAGGCAGCACATTCCAGGTTCTCATCGTCCTCCGTGAATTTCATTTTCAAATCTGTTCTGAACCTCCTTTCCCTTACCCTACAACTATACCCCTAAAAGTGTGTGTGGTTGTTGTTGGAGATTGACCAGCTTAAATGATGCAGCACAGCACTGGCAAACAGGGGTAGTCATATAAAAGCAAGGAGGTTATACCAAGCCTTTTCCAAATCATTAGTTGGGCCTCAACAGGAGAATTGTCCCAGTTCTGTGCGCCACACTTTAGGAAGGATATCAAGACCTTGGAGAAGGTACAGAGGCGATTTGCCAGAATGGTAACAGAATGAGGGATTTTAGGTTAAAGTGAGATTTAATTGAGGTATTTTAATTGAATTAATGAGGCAGGTGCAGCAATCATTTAGGAAGACAAGTGGCATGTTGGCCTTTATTGCAAGAGGAGTTGAGCACAGCAATAAAGTTGCCTTGTTACAATTGTACAGGGTTTTGATGACAACACGTCTGAATAATAGAATAGAAGAATCATAGAATCCCTATGGCGCAGAAAGAGACCATTGGGCCCATCGAGCCTGCATCGACCACAATCCCACCCAGGCCCTATCCTCAATCCCCAGCGCGATTTAAATGGGGCGGCACAGTAGCACAGTGGTTAGCACTGCTGCTTCACAACTCCAGGGTCCTGGGTTCGATTCCCGGCTCGGGTCACTGTCTGTGTGGAGTTTGCACATTCTCCTCGTGTCTGCGTGGGTTTCCTCCGGTTGCTCCGGTTTCCTCCCACAGTCCAAAGATGTGCGGGTTAAGTTGATTGGCCAGGTTAAAAAAAAAAATTGCCCCTTAGAGTCCTGAGATGCGTAGGTTAGTGGGATTAGTGGGTAAATATGTGGGGGTAGGGCCTGGGTGGGATTGTGGTCGGTGCAGACTCGATGGGCCGAATGACCTCCTTCTGCACTGTAGGGTTTCTATGATTTCTATGATAACTGTATGTATTTACCCCAGCTAATCTCCTTGACACGGGTGATTTAGCATGGCCAAGCCGTGCAACCTGCACATCTTTGGAGTGTGGGAGGAAACCGGAGCACTTGGAGGAAACTCGCGCAGACACGGGAGAACGTGTAAACTCCACAGTGTCACCTGAGGCCGGAATTGAACCTGGGTCCCTGGCGCTGAGAGGCAGCAGTGCTAACCACTGTGCCACCGTGTCATTTTGCTCTGTTTAATTTGCCAACTCGCATTGGAGGCGTTAATGAAGATTCACTAAACTGTTCCTTGGGATGAGGGGAAGGTGCTATGATCGGCTGAGTAAATTGGGCCTAGATTCTCTGAATTTAGAAGAATGGGAGTTGATCTCATTAAAGATTATGAAGGGGCTTGATGAATGCTGAAAGGTTGTTTCTGCTGGTCGGAGAACCTCATTAGAGCGAATCATTTAGGACTGAGATGAGAAATTGCTTCACTCAGCTGTGAATTCTCTCCCCTCTCAAGGATTGTGAATGTTCCACTGTTTGAGATGTCTACGACTGGTATACATGATGTGGAGATGCCGGCGTTGGACTGGGGTAAACACAGTAAGAAGTTTAACAACACGTTAAAGTCCAACAGGTTTATTTGGTAGCAAAAGCCACACAAGCTTTCGGAGCTCCAAGCCCCTTCTTCAGGTGAGTGGGAATTCTGTTCAAACAGGGCATATAAAGACACAGACTCAATTTACATGAATAATGGTTGGAATGCGAATACTTACAGCTAATCAAGTCATGATTAGCTGTAAGTATTCGCATTCCAACCATTATTCATGTAAATTGAGTCTGTGTCTTTATATGCCCTGTTCGTGAACAGAATTCCCACTCACCTGAAGAAGGGGCTTGGAGCTCCGAAAGCTTGCGTGGCTTTTGCTACCAAATAAACCTGTTGGACTTTAACGTGTTGTTAAACTTCTTACTACGACTGGTATACACAGGTTTTGGTGCTTCAGGGTGAGGGATAGAGCCAGGAAGTGGAGTTGAGGTCAACAATCAGCTGTGATATTGGATGGCGGAACAGGCTCAGTTGGTCATATGGTCTACTCCTATTTCTTAGAAACATAGAAACTAGAAGCAGGAGTAGGCCATGTGGCCCTTTGAGCCTGCTCTGTCAATCATTTTGATCATGGCTGATCATCAAATTCAATATCCTGATCCTGCCTCCCGCCTCCCCCATCCCCATGTCCCTTGATCCTTTTACCCCAAGAGCAATATCTAATTTCTTCTTGAAATCAGACAATGTTTTGGCCTCAACTATATTCTGTGGTAGTGAATTCCACACATTCACCACCCTCTGGGTGAAGAAACTTCTCACCTCAGTTCTAAAAGGTTTACCCCTTATCCTCAAACTATCACCCCTAGTTCTGGACTTCCCCACCATTGGGGACATTCTTTCTGAACCGAACCCTGTTAGAATTTTATAAGTTTGAGATCTGCATTTAAAGTGGAGGTATTTTGATAGAGACAGGAGGGTCAGTTAGCAGAGGGGACAGATGTAAGATAATTAGCAAAAGACCAAGTAGGGAATCATGCTGTCTAGTTCAGACCCTAGTTTAAGATTATCTGGTATTAAATAGCAGAATCCCACTCCCTGTGCCGGGTCTGCCAAAGTTGGTGGAATCTGACCCATTACTAACCCATAGAGTCAGCTTGAACTAGAGAGACTCTGCTTATCTCCCCACCCATCCCCTTTCAGCTGGTGTGGTTTGATGTGCTTGCTTGTTAAGCCTGGACAGCATAATTCAGCTTATATTTGGCTGATGCTGAGCAGTATAACCTGGCCCCTGGCCAAATACTGGACTGCATTGCGTGGTTTTATTTTGAGCCAGCAGTAACATGTTTCACACTTCTATTAAAATTGGTATATCCTGTCATCTTACCAAACGAGGGGCATATGTTACCAGACCCAATGAGCTCGTCAGTGCTGTGTAGGCACCTTGTGACATCTGCCCTGCCTTGCTTTAATCGGATTTTCCCATGACCATGCCAGCTGTGATCCTGCAGTTCGAGGCACTGACCATCCTGAGCAAATGTGTTCACCTTCATTCAGCTCAGCAACTCCAAATTCTCATTTCTAAAGAGCTTTTAAACTTTAATCAAAAGAGAGAACGCTGGAAAATCTCAGCAGGTCTGGCAGCATCTGCAAGGAGAGAAAAGAGCTGACGTTTCGAGTCCAGATGACTCGACAAAGCTTTGACAAAGGGTCATCTGGACTCATCAGCCCTTTTCTCTCCTTACAGACGCTGCCAGACCTGCTGAGATTTTCCAGCGTTTTCTCTTTTGGTTTCAGATTCCAGCATCCGCAGTAATTTGCTTTTAAACTTTAATGTTGTGTATCTTGCAATTAGATTCTATTTCTCCAGCGCTATTGAAGTTTTCAATCGACTCCCCTGGCCCCTCAAAGTTTGGGCTTCAACTGGCTAATTTATCGGAAGGCATCTTGGTACAAGTCACTGCATCCTGGGCGCACAGCAGATTGCAATCTCTGTATTCAGAACCTTTGCAGATTATGGAACTCCCCAGGGTTATTAGTATCTCATTAAGAGTTTCCAAGTTTCTTCACCCAAGTGAACAAAAGAAACTTGGATATTGAATTTTTGGAAGCTTTTATTTCAGGCAATAGATGAATTGATATGAATATATTACATTGTGCTGTTCTGTTGGGATCTCCTCATGGAAAAAACAGCAACAGCTCATGAGAGCAGCAGCGGAACATTAGCAACTGTTGGTATTGAGTCGCTTTGAAAAAGAGAGAATTGTTTAGCCAGATTGTATATATTCAGTCTAATAAAAACCAGATTTGAGACGTAACAATATTTATATTTAAAATTTGAATTTATAAGTGCTTTGAGATTTATGTTTGAGATTGTATAAGTCATTGTGCATCATGGAGCTGCCAATTGAGGATTATAGCTGCAACAGCCCCCCCCCCCCCCCCCCCCCCTCCCAAAATCCAGGATAATCTCAATCCATTTATTTTAGAGAAGAAAATGTATCCTTAATCCTTGAATACAAGGATGTGATGCTGGGAACTCGCTGACGATGAGGACCAGGCAGGTGGGGCTAGGATGTAACCTGATGGTAGTTTGGATTCTAGCCTCTTGCTGGGGTAGTTGGGGGAATCACTCCCAAGGATGTTAGACTCCATGACTGACTGTACTCAGATCTCCGTAACCTCCAGTACTTCAAACCCCAAGTCCTTCTGGAACTCCTTCCTCTATTCTTCTCACTTCTACATCTCTCAGCCCATCTCAGTGCTAACAAATCCCTTGACTGCATTCAGAATGTTCTCTAATCCGACAGTATAATTAAGAAAGCCCACCAATGTCTCTACTTTCTCAGGAGGCTTTGCTACGACTCTCACTGTTTTACAGATACACCATAGAAAGCATCTTTTCTGGATGTATCACAGCTTGGTATGGCTCCTGCTCTGACCAAGACTGCAAGAAACTACAAAAGGTCGTGAATATAGCCCAACCCACACACAAACCAGCCTCCCATCCATTGACTCTGTCTACACTTCCTACTGCCTCGGCAAAGCAGCCAGCATAATTAAGGACCCCTCGCACCCCCAGACATTCTCTTTTCCCCCTTCTTCCGTTGGGAAAAAGATACAAAAGTCTGAGGTCACGTACCAACCGACTCAAGAACAGCTTCTTCCCTGCTGCTGTCGGACTTTTGAATGGCCCTACCTCGCATTAAGTTGATCTTTCTCTACACCCTAGCTTTGACTGTAACACTACATTCTGCACTCTCTCGTTTCCTTCTCTATGAGCGGTATGCTCTGTCTGTATAGCGCGCAAGAAACACTACTTTTCACTGTATACTAATACATGTGACAATAAAATCAACCCTCAATGTTCCCTGATCTTTGGAACTCAGTCACAATGGCCTCCAGATCCCAGCACCTGCTCCAAGAGCTCCCTCTCTGGATGTTCCCGGAACCGTTAGTCCCCTATCCAGATCCCAAAATAAAGCAGGACCTGCGGCTTGATCCCAGCACCAGCTAATTCATGGGCAGTCCCCAGCTGATCTGTCCGTGTCTCTGTGGTAACAGGACGCTGCTCAGCGTTGCACATTCTTACGAAAACGTCAACTCACTGAGAAATACCACAGGAGCTTTAGTTAGTAATGTTAAATGTGCCGTCAAGCTTGCTTCCTGTGACACTTTCCCCACTTTGTTACTCACTCTTACAGCATGAAGTAACCTCTCCCCATTCTGAGAAAAACCCAGGGGATAACCTGGTGCGTTAAACACTGGAGAAATCCACACGTCTGAGCACTGAAATGCTGGTTGAATGATGTGTAATTTTGCTTTGTCAGCTTGTATTTCGAGTTGGAATAGTACATTAATACTGTAGGGTGTAATGTGATCTGGGGCATGAAAGTGTCACGCAGCCAAATGTACTAAGATAACGGTATAAGATCAGATGACAAAACTTAGTAACTCAGCAATAATACAAAGTGCTGGGAAAACCCAGCAAGGCCCAGCGGCATCTGTGAAAAGAGAAACCGTTAACTTTCCAATATAACTTCCTCAAAACTTTATTTCAAATCTCCAGCATCCACAGTATCTTCCTTTTATTTTAGTAACTCAGCAAACTTGTGAGCACAACTATCCACTGGTATGTAGGAGCAAGCCATTGGATCCCTTGTGCGCTGCTTGAGAAATGGGCCTTAACATGTTCTGTATTTTATTGGTGTCTGTTTAAGGTTTAAAGTTTATTTATTAGTGTCACATGTTGGCTTACATTAACACTGCAATGAAGTTGCTGTGGAAATCCCCTAGTCGCCACACTCCGGCGCCTGTTTGGGTACAGAGAGGGAGAGTTTAGCATGGCCAATGCACCTAACCAGCACGTCTTTCAGACTGTGGGAAGAAACCGGAGCACTTGGAGGAAACCCACGCAGACACGGGGAGAAAGTGCACACTCCGCACTGACAGTGACCCGAGCTGGGAATCGAACCCGGATTCCTGGCGCTGTGAGGCAGCAGTGCGAACCACTGTGCCACACAGGAGGCTGAGGATTCCTCTCAGCAAAGGCATTATTTCTGCACGTTTCATCGCTGAATAAATGTCGTCTGGTTTGTTAATTTGAGTATATCTTTACACATAACCCACACTGGAATGAAGGAGGGGTGTTGGCAATTGGCATGCATGACACTGGAGTAGCACAGCAGTATACGGTCAAGAGGTTGTGGCTCTGGGAGGCCTCCAGGTCCCATGATGCCTCATCTCATCAGGTCAAACGTGGGCAAGGAAAGCTCCCGCTGAGGGAGGGTGGTAGGTTGTAATCAGTTGATGAATCAGTGCTTCTCCATGTTAAACATCACTTAGGAGAAGCATTGAGGGTGGCAATGTACAAGAAACTGGACATAGTTTTCAGTGAGGTGTACTTATATTTGTGGGTGTTATATTCTATTAGCTAAAGCTGAAACCTGTGTTTGGTTTAATTTGAGGTTTTATTGTGATGAAGCCGGGAAGTCTCCAAGCCCTGATTGTATGTATGTATTGTTAGTGTACGACTCTTGAAGAGATGGGTTACCAAGGGATTAGTCAGTGAAGTTAAAACAAATAAAAAGTAGAAAAGGCTGTGCTATTGCCTTGCAACAGAGGGTCAGAGAAAAGACTCACAAACGGGGAGAGACAAGAAAAACAGTTTTAGTTTCAACTGATACGAATATACCACAGTGAAAGCTCAGTCCACCTGACAGATTCTAGCTGAAAATGATGCCAGACAGCTGATGAAATGAGTTTAAGGAACTCCTTTCTATTGCTGTAAAGTTAAAGGAACTAGAACTAGGGGTGATAGTTTGAGGATAAGGGGGTAAACCTTTAGAACTGAGGTGAGGAGAAATTTCTTCACCCAGAGGTTGGTGAATGTGTGGAATTCACTCCCACAGAATGTAGTTGAGGCCATAACGTTGTCTGATTTGTAGAAGAAATTAGATATCGCTCTTGGGGCTAAAGGGATCAAGGGATATGGGGGGGAAGGGGGGGAATCAAGATATTGAATTCGGTGATCAAAATGAATGGCGGAGCAAGATCGAAGGGCCGAATGGTCGTCTCCTGCTTCTCGTTTCTATGTAATGAATTTAGTGAGTTTTCTGTATCTCGAAAGATATCAATTGTGGAAGGACTTCTGGTGAATATTGAGAAGTCTACTGGAACAAACCCTCTTTGCAACTGAACCCACTCTATCCTTGGTGTGGAAATAATACCTCTTCAGTAGTCTTGGGTCTGTAAGGGCATTGCTGGGATAAAAGGGATAGTGAGAGTTTGCTGGGTGTCAGATCTTTCCAAGCTTCTTATTGTCTAGTGTGATATAGTTAATGTTTTTTAATATTTTATCTTTTTGCTAAAGAGTCGACAGCAGACTCCTGTGAATCTGATCAGTAAACGTCCTCCAAGGTTTTAAAAACCATTTTAAAACTATGATCTATCAAGCCAGTTTCTCTTCTGGGATCTGACCTGTCCAGTGATGATAACAGCTGGGATCGTAGCAAAGGGTACACGGTGTACTCTGCCTGGGGGATTTCCATGTTCATCAGCAAGACTGCCTCAGTGCTGGCAGAGTCCTGAAGAGCATCTAACTATCAGACCATGCAGCAGGTGATGAGAGAACCAACACACTAGGCACTAGCACCTTGGGATAGACCCAGAATGGACTTAGCAGCTCAGAACTGGACTTCTGTGAAAAACTGTGGGCTGTTAGCAGCAGAATTGTATTCGACCACAATCTGTAATGCATAACCCTCATTCTAACATTACCACCATGTCAGGGCAGCAGTCCTAGTTCAGTGAAGTGCATTCCAGGATCAGTACCAGGAGTACCTAAAAAAATAAAAATAAATTCTGGGAAGTTACATCAGTGGAAGCAGCAGCAATGGGCAGTGGAAAGCGATCCCGCAACCAACTGATCAGAACAAACTGCAGTCCTGCCATGCCCAATCATGAATAGTGTGGACAATGAAATTATTATCCGGAGGCGGAGACCTTATCCCCATCCTCAGTGAAGGCGGAGCACAGCTCGTCAGTGTAAAAGACGAGGCTGAAGGGTCTGCCACCATCTTCCCCTTCTCTGGGTGACCAGATTTCCATAAGTCTCGGACAGGACACATTGCAAAGCCATGGGAAGGCTGGGCTTTGTAATGATTGACATGTTGGGTGACTAATGGCAAGAGTCCAGGGGTGGGGCAATTGAAGGTGGGAGGTCATGTGACATCTCCCGAAATACGTCCAGCCAGAGTTGGCAACCCAATTCCGTAGATCATTAAAAACTTCCTCAGCGATGGAGCATCGGAAAGGTCCTAGCAGCTCATTGGAGATATGGGAGGAGGGATACAGGTCTGCTGAAGGCAATGTGATGGGTATTTACAGTAGGATGAAATTTCACAGCTTTCCTGCTCCCTACACCCTTTACATTTGGCGGAAAGGGTGAAACCTTTGGAACTATTTTTAGAAAATAGTCGTGACGTCGGGACACTTAATGAAAAATCAGGACTTTCCCACCAAAACCAGGACATCTGGTCACCCTATCTTTTTAACAGCCCATTGTTTAGGTGGTGGAGTTTGAGGAATGAGAAGCATTATATCTAAAGATGCGCTCTTTGCTCCATCAAGCCTGCATTAAATGTAAACCTCCAGAGAGATGGGAAGATGAGATATGCCTGCTCACTCACGGAGAGGAGAATGGAACATTGTTTCTATAATGGGACTGTCACGTGAATGTATTTGTATTCTTCCAATGCAACCCTCTTTTATCCCAGATATGAAGGGTGAGCTTAGGCAGTGAGCTAATTCAGAGTGAAGATTCTCTAGGGTAGGACTGATCCTCTTCTCCCCTAATGGCCACCTCTTACCACTTATTGGCAATCCGAATCTCGTGCTAATGTTCCTCCTGTTCCCCCAAGCTTAGCGGCAGTTAAACCTGCTTACAGTGAAATAAGGTAAATACAGGTCGGGTATCCTCTATCTGAAGCCATTGGGGCTGATTGCAATTCAGATCATTCTGGCTTTCAAATTCGGCTTATAAACTTACATTACTAGCTATAGTGTGAAGTAAATTAAATGGCTGGAAAAGTAAGATGTATCACTGATAAATACAGGGGACCTGAAAATATTCTCTTCAACATGTTCACCAAAAAATCACAAGTTAAGCAGTGCAAATGCCCCGGCTTGCTGCGCTGAAGCTCGATGAGGTTCAAAAAACGTGCGTTTCTGAGATGGGTGCCTTCGGTTTTTGGATTTATGGATAAAGGAGACTTGACCTGTAACTTGGTCCAAACCAGGAGGAATCCTGCTCTCCCTCCTCACAGCACATGTGCATTCAGTTTTGAGTATGTCTGTGAAAAATATTTTGAACGGTCCATTCCCGTTCAAGATCCGAATCTGATCAGAAGCCAAAGTTCCTGGGTTGTGAAAGTGTGGATGGCAGAAGTGCCAAGCTGGGGCTGTTTAATCCATGATGATTTTTTTTTAAAAATGCTCCCGCTCGCTGCTTCCTTCTGAACTCTTGCTGTGCCTGCGGCTTCCGGAGATTAACAATGAGGCAGGAGTAGCAGCTTTGAATCCTCTTTTAAAAAAAAATATTCATGGATTATAACAGCCACAACTCGGTACTCCTGAACCCTGGAGCTCGAGCATCGGTTTTGGATCTGGATCTTGACTGGGAACGCAGATTCAGGAGAGCGAAGCAGTGGGTGGGTCAGGGCGTGGGATGTTCTGCGAGATGTTGGGGAGGGCATGGGGAGAGGACCTGGCGACAAATCTGAATCGTGCATGCAAGTCGGAGTTAGAGAGCAGGACAGGCCACTCCAAAATGCTGCCAGTCAGGTTACGGGGGAAATGAGGTTAAAAACCAATCTCATGATGCTTAACAGCGATTGACTTCCACAATAAAGCGAAACATTAACTGCGGGCTTGTTGTATCATGTTATGGGATAGTGGAGTTGTGAAAGGTTCTGGTCTCCACATTATAGGAAGAACGTGAATGCACTGGAGGTGGTGCAGAGGAGATTCACCAGGATGCTGCCTGGGGTGAACACAGTAAGAGTTTTAACAACACCAGGTTAAAGTCCAACAGGTTTATTTGGTAGCAAATACCATTAGCTTTCGGAGCGCTGCTCCTTCGTCAGATGGAGTGGAAATGTGCTCTCAAATGAGATTTGAGGAAAAACCTTTTTACTCAGAGGGTAGTGATGGCTTGGAATGCGCTGCCAGGGAGGGTGATGGAAGCGGGATGCCTCTCATCCTTTAAAAAGTACCTGGATGAGTACTTGGTACGCCATAACATTCAAGGCTATGGGCCAAGTGCTGGCAAGTGGAATTAGGTGGGGAGGTCAGGGCCTTTCATGCGTTGGTGCACACTTGATGTGCCGAAGGGCCTTTTCCAACCTGTGATATTCTGTCATTGTGATTTTGAAAGGTTCTCTATAAATGCATGCCTTTCTTCAAAGTGCGAGATGTGTTGATAACTATTTAAGACAGGCATTAACACATTGCTGAGAATATCCATCCTTCACTGCGGCAGAATGGAAATGCCTGTTCAGCATGTCGATTCCAATACCCTTTCTAAAAGTTTGGAAGATCACTCTATTCTTTTTCTCTTAAAAAGAAACCAAAGAAGAACTGGAAGAGCTGACGCTCAGAATCAAGAGAACTGCAAACACAGTCCGAAATAAGCTAAAGAGTAAGTGTTTTCAGATAAGTCAATAAAATATTTTACCAGAGGACATGTGTTTAACATAGCTCATGAAAACCAGAGGGGTTACAGGGTTGTAAAATAGGTTATCATTTGAAAGTTTAGTAGAAGCAGATCCAATAACTTTCTGAAGAAAATTGGATAAATATTTTGAAAAGGAATAAAAATTTGCAGGGCTGTGGAGGGCGAGCGGGGTTAATGGGATTAATTGGGTAACTTGACCAAAGAGCTGACAGAGACATGATGGACAGAATGGCCTCTTTCTCTGCTGTATGATATAATTGTGTATATAGCATCATCTTGCACTAATTTATACACACACTCCCAAGGGAAATTTGGCCAGAGTGCACACAGACCTGAATCCCCTACGTCCTTTAAGGGTTGTTGTTGTTTATACTCTCCCCAAATGTACACCCAGTACAATGACAAAGAGGGGTACTCCCCCATTCCCAAACATACGATTCCTCTGTCAAACAGACTGAGCATGCACTGCTGGCACTCCTACAGTTTTGGGCCTTTGGGTACTCCCCAGCACATGCAGGCTCTGGGAGTGAGAGGCATAGAAGGAATAATCGGTCTCCCTCCCTATATCACGGGGCATCTCAGTGGTTAGCACTGCTGCCTCACAGCACCAGGGACCCGGGCTCAATTCCAGTCTTGGGTGACTGTGTGGAGTTTGCACATTCTCCCTGTGTCTGTGTGGGTCTCCTCCCACAGTCCAAAGATGTGCAGGTTAAGTGGATTGGCCATAGTAATTTTTCCATTAGTGTCCAAAGAGATGTAGTAAGGGAGATTAGCAGAGTAAATACGTGAAGTTATAGGGGTAGGTTGGGCCTGGGTCTGATGCTCTATTGAAGAATCTGTGCAGACACGATGGGCCGAGTGGCCGCCTCCTGCATTGTAGGGATTCGATGATGATTAGACCAGAGTGGTGTACTCCTGTTTCCTGATCAGCACTTATGCTGATAGTAATTTTGCATCCTGAAGGAAGGTTTATGAATTAAATGTCTGTGTCTCTCATTGCAGTATTTGATATTTGGCGTTGCAATAAGTTTGCTTTGCTAGTAATTTTAATTTGCCTTAATGTTATTTTTGAAAAGCTGTTATCTTCAAATTTGCCAACAGATTGAAGCCAGGGTTAAGATATGTCATAAGCTGCATTAAAGCAATTTGATTTTCCGGTCTAAAGCTAACTAGGATGAGGAAAACAAGCCTGTCTCTCCTAATCCTGAAACCCCACAGCTTTGAGTTTTTGTCTGAGCTTTTTAAGGGCCTTTCTTGAACTTTTGTCAACCTTTGGAAGTCGAGGTTATGGTATAGTCATAAGGATTTCTGTAGCTCTTTGAGGAATATTACTTCCTCAGAGATGTTGAGCCGTGCTCTCTCCCTCTGTTGTTATTCCGATAGCTCTGAGTGACTCCTACATTGCATGGAGATTTTAGAACTGTAGAATCCCTACAGTGCAGAAAGCGGCCATTCGGCCCATCGAGGCTGCACTGACCACAATCCCACCCAGGCCCTTTTCCCATAACCCCACATCTATTTACCCTGTTAGTCTCCCTGAGACTAAGGGGCAATTTAGCATGGCCAATCCACCGAACCCACACATCTTTGGACTGTGGGAGGAAACTGGAGCACCCAGAGGAAACCCACGCAGACATGGGGAGAACATGCCAACTCCAAGCAGGCAGTGACCCAAGGCCGGGATTGAAGCTGGGTCCCTGGCGCTGTGGGGCAGCAGTGCGAACCATTGTGCCGCCCCAGTGTAATAGGTTAGTTGGTGACTCTCTTTTATTCCCCCTCTTTGTATATCCCTGTCTCTCAATCGTCACCATTAAAGCATTGAAAAACCCAAAATTAATCCAATCTTCCCTCATCGCTTGGAACTCCCAAGATTAGAGATTAGCCTCCTGACTTGTCCCTGCACTGCCTTCAGTGAGTCTCTCTCTGAAATCTTCAATGGTCAGAACTGGGCATGGAATTCAAGGTGTGGTCAGCCCAGAATGCTGGAGGATTCTAACATGACTTCAAGTTGGATTCTACTTTTCTGGTGCTGCAGCTCCACACTCTGGTTACTGCTTTGGACATATTGATATACTGAGCCCACTGAAACTCTCCTTGCCTGTTCTGGCTCCATTCTCAAAAGAATGATTTGCCGTTGTTCTGCCTAACTCGTGCTGTCAAACTGGGCATTCAGTTGTATCTGGGACATTGCTTATTCATAATTCGCTTGATGCTAAATATTGATCCCACCCTTTTGTTTTAATTGTAGTTATCGAACAAAGCATTAAGGATGAAGACGATGAGAACCAGGGTTCAGTAAATTTAAGAATACGCAAAACGCAGGTACGGTACCAGGCTCAGGTTATAGCTACTGCCATAAGGATCTGGCAAATGATGCTTTCCATTTATTTGTTATGAAAGGGACAAGACTTCTGGACGTGCATCCAGTAATTCCTTGTTGCATTTGGTTTAGACACTGAAAACATTGCTATTCATTGAATATTGAGACTTGGGTAAGTTATTTTATCGAGGTGCAAGCTTGTGTAGAACTTAGTTTCCAACCATCTCAGTGGTACATGTTTGTGAAGATTGTTCAGACAGATGGAGAGTTTAATAAGAAGACTTCCTGGTCCTTTCTAATGCAAACCTGTTACCGTGTGACTGCAGCCAAATCCATCAGCTCCGAATCTGTGACTACATCAGTGCTTCTGGTTTATATTCCTGGTTTGATACCACCTCAGTGCAGAGTTCATAGAATCTCGACAGTGCAGAAAGAGGCCATTCAGCCCATTGAGCCCGCACCAACGGCAATCCTACCCAGGCCCTATCCCCACATTTACCCTACTAATCCCCCTGACAAGGGGCAATTTAGCATGGCCAATCCACCTAACCTGCACATCTTTGAACTGTGGGAGGAAACCAGGGCACCCGGAGGAAACCCACGCAGACACGGGGAGAATGTGCAAACTCCACACAGATGGTTCACCGAGGTCGGAATTGAACCCGGGTCCCTGGCGCTGTGAGGCAACAGTGCTAACCAGAAGATGCACATGTTGAAGCAGTCTGGAATATTCTGAACATGACTGAATGATGTGCTCTTAATGAAAATAAGCCTACTCACGTACACAAATCACAATCCCGTGTGCACATGAACATCTCCCATACGTACATGAGTGCACTCATGAATCCATGTACGTGCAATTGCAATCTATTGAAAAATAATCAGTTATGCAGGTTTTGAAAACATTTTTTGCAATGTAATTTAGTATTTCATAATTATACCTTCAGTGGTAACAGAACAGGAAACAAGTAAACTTAAGTTGTAATGTGTGGCGATTCAGAAGTCTTGTGTAAAGTTTAAATCGATGTCACATCAGTCTCGTTTTTCGGGTTCATCGTTCAATGATATCTGTATTGATTTAAAAACACATCAGGAAGAGTCTACCTGAAGTCCTCCTATGTGCTTCCAATAAAGAAAGCATTTTCCTCTTTTTAAATTTCAGCATTCGACTCTGTCCCGGAAATTTGCGAATGTTATGACCGAGTACAACGAGATTCAAATCTTCTTCAGAGAGCGCAGCAAAGGACGGATTCAACGGCAACTCGAGATCAGTGAGTGAATCTTATTGAGATGTCTGCTCTTGCATTGAGTAAATACAGACCACAGACCCACACTAAACCTTGTTTTTCTAAATCCCCTCTTAAAATGGTTCACTTTATTGAATATATTACAAAGAATAGAACTAAGAACAAGTAATACTTGAACCTGTAGTTTGATGAAGCTTTTGTGTGATGAAGCTTTTGTGTGATGTCTGACTCTGCAGATCCTGAATCGGAACCTCAACTGATCATCTAGGGTTACTAACAGCACAAACAGGCCATTTAGCCCAGCTCACCCATGCCAGTGTTTATGCTCCTCTTGAGCCACCTCCATCTTTTCTACATTCAATTCTGGACACTACATCTCGTGATAGATACCAAAAGAAAAAATGCTGGAAAATCTCAGCAAGTCTGGCGGCATCTGTAAGGAGAGAAAAGAGCTGACATTTCAAGTCCAGATGACCCTTTGTCAAAGCAAATTTGGGCTTTGATCTTTGGGTCCTCACTGTCCACAAGGATGGTGCCAGAGGACTGGAGAGTGGCGAATGTTGTTCCTCTGTTTAAGAAAGGGATTAGAAATGACCCTGGTAATTATAGGCCGGTTAGTCTTTCTTCGGTGGTTGGTAAGTTGATGGAAAAGGTCCTTGGGGATGGACTCCGATGTGGCTATCAGAAATTTGTTTGATAGATGCCTAAGAGAAGAGGCTGGAACATTCTTATGATTTTGTTTAAAATTTCATGCCAGTTCCCATAAACATTACTTCAGAATATTCTGCATTTGGCATTGCATTGTAACCTCTGGAATCATACAATGTGTGGAAAAAGGTGCAACTGGATAAGTGTTATGATTAAAGACAACTGTTTCCTCCAATTTTAACTGTAATCTCCACAAATGGTCATCAATAATTCAAAGTCTCAGTTGTCTTTGGAAAGCAATGGCATTGTGTTCTCTCACTGGAATGGAATTTTCTTCCTGATTTTTTTAGGAACAAATTCAAAGACTTTAAAAAAAAAATCATTGTCTCTGCCAGAAGCTATTTTTGGAAACCTCAGGGTATATTGCTTCCCCTTTGAGCTGCCGGATGAACGTTTCAGTGACGTTGCTGATGAAGCTTCTTTCACCCTTCAAAGAGTAACATATTAGTCAAGCCACCATCAAGCGTGGTCTCAGAATTATCTGAAATGTGCAGTTGGGGAGGCAATGGCACAGTGCTATTGTCACTGGACACCGAGAGTAACGCTCTGGGGTCCCAGGTTCAGATCCCACCAATGCAGATGGTAAAATTTGAGTTCAATAAAAATCTGGAATTAAAAGTCTAATGATGACCATTGTCGATTATTGTAAAATCCCATCTGGTTCACTAATGTCCTTTAGGGAAGGAAACCTGCCATCCTGACCTGGTCTGGGCAACATGTGACTCTGGACCCACAATGATGTGGTTGACTCTTAACCGCCCCTACAAGGGAAATTAGGAATGGGAATAAATGCTGATCCAGCCAGTGATACAAAGAAAAGAAAATGACAGCACAGGAACAAGCCCTTCGGCCTACTAAGCCTGCACCGACCATGCTGCCCGTCTGAACTAAACCCCCCTACCCTCCCGGGGACCATATCCATCTATTCCCATCCTATTAATGTATTTGTCAAGACGCCTCTTAAAATGCCGACATTCTACGAACAAATAAAGAAAGCTGTCAGAGTTCAGATGTAAAGACTGCCCTAAAGCTCTTTAGTTGCCAAATATAGAATCATAGAATCATAGAAACCCTACAGTGCAGAAGGAGGCCATTTGGCCCATCGAGTCTGCACCGACCACAATCCCACCCAGGCCCTACCCCCACATATTTTACCCACTAATCCCTCTAACCTACGCATCCCAGGACACTAAGGGGCAATTTAACCTGGCCAATCAACCTAACCCGCACATCTTTGGACTGTGGGAGGAAACCGGAGCACCCGGAGGAAACCCACGCAGACACGAGGAGAATGTGCAAACTCCACACAGACAGTGACCCGAGCCATAGAATCATTAGAGTGCAGAAGAGGCCCTTCGGCCCATCGAGTCTGCACCGACACATTAGAATCACCTGAGTATACAAATTGGCAAGAAAAAGCAATAGGCCTGAGGATTGGGAGCAGTTTAAAATTCAGCAAAGGAGGACCAAGGAATTGATTAAGGAGGGGAAAAATAGAGTATGAAAGTAAGCTAGCAGGGAACATAAAAACTGACAAAGTTTCTATAGATATGTAAAGAGAAAAAGACTGACAAAAAAGAGTGTAGATCTCTTACATTCAAACGGGAGAATTCATAACGAGGAATAAAGAAATAGCTGAGGAATTAAATTTGTACTTTATTCATGTCTTCCTTTGTGAAGACTGAAGCAATGTGCCAGAAGTGCTGAGAGAAGCGTGTTTTAGTGAGGAGCTGAAGGAAATCAGCATTAGTAGAGAAAAGGTTTTGGGGAAATTGGGATTGAAGGTGGATAAATCTCCAGGTTCTGATGATCTTCATCCCAAAATACTTAGGGAACTCCTGTAGTTGGCATAAATGGGTCTTTTTCCGATTGGTAGTCAGTGACGAGTGGGATTCCGCAGGGATCTGTGCTAGGACCCCAACTGTTAACATTATATATTAATGATTTGGAAGAGGGAACTTGAATGTATTATCTCCAAATTTGCAGATGATACAAAGTTGGTTGGGAGGGTGAGTTGTGAGGAGGATGCAGAGATGCTTCAGCGTGATTTGGACAGGCTGTGTGGGCATCTGCATGGCAGATGCAGTATAATGTGGATAAATGTGAGGTTATCCACCTTGGTAGTAATAATAGGAAGACAAATTATTACTTTAATAGGTGTAAATTGAGAGGTGGATACTCAACGAGACCTTGGAGTCCTCGTACATCAGTCGCTGAGAGTAAGCGCGCAGTTACAACATGCAGCAAAGAAGGCAAATAGTATGTTGGTTTTCATAGCAGGAGGATTTGATTATAGGGATAGGGATGTTTTGTTGCAATTGTATAGGGTGTTGGTGAGGCCACACCTGGCGTATTGAGTGCAGTTTTGGTCTCCTTATCTGAGAAAGGATGCTCTTGCTATAGAGGGAGTACAGCAAAGGTTTACCAGGCTGATTTTTGGGATGGCAGACCTGTCATCTGAGAAGAATCGGTTAGGATTATATTCATTGAAGTTTAGAAGACAGAGGAGATCTCATAGAAACTTAAAATTCTAACAGGGTTAGACAGGGTAGATTCAGAAAGGATGTTCCCAATGCTGGGGAAGTCCAGAACTAGGGGTCATTGTTTGAGGATAAGGAGTAAAGCTTTTAGAACAGAGGTGAGGAGAAATTTTTTCACCCAGAGGGTGGTGAATGTGTGGAATTCACTACCACAGAAAGTAGTTGAGGCCAAAATGTTGTGATTTCAAGAAGAAATTAGATATAGCTCTTGGGGCTAAAGGGGTCAAGGGATATGGGAGGAAGAGGGGGATCAAGATATTGAATTTGATGATCAACCATGATCAAAATGAATGGTGGAGCAGGCTCGAAGGGCCGAATGGCCTACTCTTGTTTCTGTTTCTATTAACCTCCACGTCAGTACCGCTTTTCCACAATGTCTCCATCTCTTGATGTCATTCTCCAGAAATCCAAAGATTCATACCCTGAGTGAAGAAATTCTTCCTTAACTTGGTCTTCAATGGCCTGCCCCTTATTCTGAGGTTGTGTCCCCTAGTTCTAGAATCACCTAATTCTAGAAACATCCCATCAACATCCACCCTGTAAGAGTTTTGTAAGTTTCAATGAAATCGCCTCTCAAACTCTAGAGAACACCTGACCAGTTTCCTCAATCTCTCCTCAGAAAACAATCCCACCATCTTGGGGTGAGCCTCCCTCCTTTGCACTCCCTCTATTCTTCCTTGGATAAGAAGACTAAAACTGTACACGATGCTTCAGGTGTAGTCTCATCAAGGCTCTATACAATTGCAGCAAATACAACTCCTGTACTCAAATCCCCCTGTGATGGAGGGCAGCATATCATCTGACTTTCTAATTACTTGCTGCATCTGCTAGCTCTCACTTTTAGTGACTCATGAACAATGTCACCCAGATCCCTGTGGGCAATCAACACTTCCAAGCCTCTCCCCATTTAAGAAATATTCTGCCTTTGTTTCTTTCTCAAGTGGATAACCTCTCACTTATTCACATTATATTCCAATTGTCTTGGTTCTAGGGATGAAGGATTATAGTTATGTGAATAGATGGGAGCGACGGGGGTCGTGCTGCATAAGGGCAGAGAAGGCAAAGAGGAAATTCGAGGTGTTCAGCATCTGAGAAATGGTTTCTAATGGCTGGAAGGTCATTAAGCAAAGTGCATAGATGAAAGGTGATTGGCTAAAGAACCAGAGGAGACATCCGGAGGAACTCCTTTTTATGCAACACATTAGGATTTGAAATTCGCTGCCTAGACAGGCGACGGTAGTGATTCAACATGTGGCTTTAAAAGGGAATAGGATAAGTACTTGAAGGAGAGTATTTCCAGGAACTGCAGGGATATGAGGAAAAGGTAGAGAGCAGCAGGACTAACTGGATTACTCTTGAAAGAATTGACACAGGCTGAATGGCTTCTTGTGCTGTCATAGAATCATGGAATCTCTGCAGTGCAGAAGAGGCCATTCAGCCCATCGAGTCTGCACTAACTCTCCGACAAAGCATCTAACCTAGGCCCTCTTCCCCCACCCTATCCCCGTAACCCCGCATTTCCCATGGCCAATCCACCTAACCTGCACATCTTAGAACACTAAGGGGTTGATTTAGTACAGCCAATCTACCTAACCTGCAGAATTTTGGACTGTGGGAGGAAACCCATGCAGACACGGGAAGAATGTGCTGAAATCCGCACCAACTCACCCAAGGCCGAAATTGAACCCAGGTCCCTGGAGCTGTGAGGCAGCAGTGCTAACCACTGTGCCACCGCCCAATTTTATTTTGAGATTCTGTGAATATGTTGGATAAATGCAACATTGCATTGTTACGGTCTGCATTGCCACTTGGGGAACTGAGGAATTGTCATAGAAATCATAGAAACCCTACAGAGCAGAAGGAGGACATTCAGCCCATCGAGTCTGCACTGACAACAATCCCACTCCAGGTCCCATCCCCACAACCCCACACATTTACCCGGCTAAATCCCTCTAACCTACACATCCCAGGACACTAAGGGGCAATTTAGCATAGTCAGTCAACCTAACCCGCACATCCATTGTCCCGAGTCACATAGGCTAAGTATGGAATTGGGTGAAGAGAAAATAGCCCAGCCATTGTGAATGCTAAGGCAACACGTTCTGCAGATTGCTAGCCTAGGGAGAATTGTTCAAAATGTTGGATGTTAATTTCAGTTATCCCGCCACGTTGGTTTTGGAAGATGCTTTAGTACCTGCCAGCTGTGGTCAGTATGTAGCAATCTTTGCCTCTCCAGCCTGAGTTTTGTGGGTTCAAACCCTTCCCCAGACTTGAAGCTGTCTCTCCAGGGCAGTGCTGAAGGAGTGCTGCACTGTGGGAGTTATCGTCTGTCTAAATGACTTGTTAAGCGAGATCCAGTCTAATCACTGACTCTTGTTAAAACATCCCACGGCAAATCAGTGAAGATGCAGATGTCTTTGGGGTTTTGGGGCTGGAGGAGATTGCAGAGCGAGGGAGGGATAATTTACATATCTTTCTGCTTAAATTTATGAACGCACCACTGCGCTGCATTGACTTGTCTGTGATAGAGTTGTGTTTTTAATGCACCATCTAGATTGCATCATGGACCCTTTCATGAACTCCCAACGGGGCAATTGGCTTTCTCACATTCTGAATGTACTGACGTGCGCTTATTGTGGCCAATGGGTATTTAATAGCCCATTCTGAAATCCTGTAACAGACTAGCACTTTAAAGAGAATGAAACCATTCAGCATTCGCATCATTGACCTGTGCTTATTGAAATAATTCCCCACTCATTGTGCACTCGCTGATCTCATCTGATGTGGAATGTGTAAAGTCAGGTTTTCTATAATTCGCTTGGCCTCTCCCAACTGTCAGTTACTGAATATTTTCACCCCTCATTCCCTTCCCGTCCGTTCAGCTGTAAAAATATTTTACAGCAAAATTTATAAAATTGTGCTATGGATGAAGTGCATTGGAAGTAATGTTTTAAGGGGATTCCTTGTGTAAAAATGCTTGTTTGTTTCTGCCCTCAGTTATTTTATGTGATCAGATATTACTTGGCCATAAACTCCATTCCCTCACCACCCTCTCTCCTTTCCCTGGCAACTGTATGAGCTTGAACCAAATTGTTCACGGCTTTGGTGTCATATTTGACCCCAAGTTGATCTTTCAACTCTGCACTGTCACTAAGACCATAATTCCCACTTCCCTAACATCACCTGACTTTGACACTCATCTGGCAAAATCCTCATCCCTCTGTTACATCCCTGCTTGATTATTCCAACACCATCCTGGCCAGCCCCTCATTTTACCCCCCCCCCCACGCCCTTTATCCAAGTTCCACTGCCTGTGTCTAACTTGCACAAAATTACCCGTGTTTACTGTCCTACACTGACTCCCAGTTAAACAATTTTTATTCATTCCTGTGACATGGGCATCGCTGGCTGGTCAGCTTTTATTGCCCATCCCTAGTTGCCCTTAGAGGGCAGTTGAGAGTCACCACATTGCTGTGGCTCTGGAGTCACACGTAGGCCAGACCGGGTAAGAACAGCAGATTTCCTTCCCTAAAGTACGTTAGTGAACCAGATGGGCTTTTCCGACAACTGACAGTGGTTTCATAGTCACCAGTAGATTCTTAATTCCAGATATTTTTATTGAATTCAAATTCCACCATCTGCCGTGGCGGGATTCGAACCCAGATCCCCAGAATGTTAGCTGACTTTCTGAATTCGTAGTCTGGCAATAATACCACTAGGCCATCGCCACTTCATGCTTTGGTTTTAAAATTTTCATCCTTGTTTCTAAATCCTTTCATGGCCTGGCCCTACCCAAAACCTTTAAAACTCAATGACTTTGACCAGACTTTTTTGTCACCTGCTCTAATCTCTCCTTTTGGGGCTTGGTGTGCTTGGGACAGTTTCTCAACATCCTGGGGATTACCACTGACCAAAAGCTGAACTGGACTAACAGTATAAACACCATGGCTAAAGGGCAGCACGATGGCACAGTGGTTAGCACTGCTGCCTCTCAGCACCAGGGATCCGGGTTCAATTCCGGCCTCGGGTCTCTGTCTGTGTGGAGTTTGCACATTCTCCCCATGTCTGCGTGGGTTTCCTCCAGGAGCTCCAGTTTCCTTCCACAGTTCAAAGATGTGCGGGTTAGGTGGATTGGCCATGCTAAATTGACCGTAGTATCGGGGATTAGCAGGGTAAATATGTGGGGTTATGGATATAGGGCCTGGGATTGTGGTCGGTGCAGACTCAATGGGCTGAATGGCCTCTTGCACTGTAGGGATTCTATGAATGAGTAGGTCAGAGACTAGGAATCCTGCAGTGAACAATCATCTCCTGACTCTCCAAAGCCTGTCCACAAGCAAGGCACAAGTCAGGAGTGTGGTGGAATACTCTGTTTGCCTGGATGGGCGCAGCTCCAACAACACACTAAGCTCAACACCATCCAGGACAAAGCAGCTGCTTGATTGGTACCCTATCCACCGACTTAAACATTCACTCCTCCACCAATGCCACGCAGTAGCAGCAGAGTGGGCCACCTATAAGATGCGCTGCAGCAACTCAACTCGGACAGCCTCTTCCAAACCCATGACCGTTACCGTCTAGAAGTACATGGGAACTCCTCCATCACCTGCAAGTTCTCCTTCAAGCCACTCACCATCCTGACAAGGAGAAACACAGAGGAGCTGAAAACGGCAACAGCAGAACATCAAATCTTTACTGGAACTGACTCACTGAAGGGCAGTGGAAGTGGGATTTTAAAAAGTCAGCTGTAATGGAATGGGTCCATGCGTAACTTCCCCTTCAGACACTTTCTGACTCTCGCCTGCATTGATGAGTGCCCCATCTTAACTGATTTAAAGGTTGTCCATTTTGGGCCTCAAGTGAGTGAGTGGTAGTCTTGCAGTGCTGATTTAAAGCAAGATTTTGGATATTCCTTTACTGCTTTTTATAGTCCATTTATGTCGCTTTGTAACCTGCAGATTGGGAAATTGAATGACAGCGCATTGGAAATCTTTGAGTTAATTGTGTCTACTTTGCTTTGACAGCTGGGAAGACAACCACTGATGATGAACTGGAAGAGATGTTGGAAAGTGGCAACCCATCTATTTTCACATCTGATGTAAGCAAAATGCTGCAGACACTGGAAACCTGAAATGTGTGTAGAAAATGCTGGAAATATTCATCAGGCCAGGCACGGTGACACAGTGGTTAGCACTGCTGCCTCACAGCGCCAGGGACCCGGGTTCGATTCCAGCCTTGGGTCAATGTCTTTGTGGAGTTTGTACGTTCTCCCTATGTCTGTGTGGGTTTCCTCCAGGTGCTCCGGTTTCCTCCCACAGTCCAAAGATTGTGTGGGTTAGGTGTATCGGCCATGCTAAATTGACCCTAGTGTCAGGGGATTAGCGGAGTAAATATGTGGGGTTAGGGGAATAGGGCCTGGGTGGGATCGTGGTCAGTGCAGACTTGATGGGACGAATGGCCTCCTCCTGCACTGTAGGGATGCTATGGTTCAGGTGGCGTGTGTGGGGAGTGAGTTAATGTTTCCGTTCTAACAGACTAAGAGTTGTTGACCTGAAACATTAAATCTTTTTCCACAGCTGCTCTCTGATCTGCTGAGTGTTTTTATGATGGCATTTATCTGGTTTAACTTCTACAGTTTATAGAAAGCATGATTTAAAAACATGAATAAACGCTTTCCGCCAGCATATTGCTATGGAGCAGTGAGATGAGTCTACAGACATTTCGCGCCTCTCTCCTCCCCCACCCATTCTGGCTCCGAGTAGAGCTCTCAACTCTGAATCATAATGTCACGAGTTGAAGCCCCAAGCCAGAGATTGTATCCAATACCCAGGCCAACACTCCAATGCCACACTGAAGGAACGCTGTCGGAAGTGCCAACTATCAGATGAGACACTACGCCAACGCTCTGGGAAGTTCTCCCAGTTTACTGAGTTCCCAATCTTTGATGGGATGAATAAGGAAGCCGTAAACCCCTTGGGAAATAAGTGTCTCAATTAGGCAGAGGGATCTGGGGATACAGATACACAAATCACTAAAAGGAATGACATAGATTAATCAGGCCATAAAAAAGCAAACAAAACAAAGTTCATTTCTAGGAGGGTAGACTTGAAAAACATAATGGATGTGTTGAGCTTGTATCAAGCCTTGATTAGACCACACTGAGTACTGTGCATCGTTCTGATCTCCATATTACAAAAAGGATATGGAGAAGGTACAAGAAAAGATTTTACAAAGATGATACCAGAACCAGTGCAGGTTAGTTCAGTTTTTACTTTATTTATTAGTGTCACAAGTAGGCTTACATTAACACTGCAATGAAGTTACTGTGAAAATCCCCTAGTCGCCACACTCCGGCGCCTGTTCAGGTACACTGAGGGAGAATTTAGCATGGACAATATAACTAACCAGCACGCCTTTTGGACTGTGGGAGGAAACTGGAGCACCCGGAGGAAACCCATGCAGATACGGGGAGAATGTGCAGATTCCGCAGAGACAGTGACCCAAGCTGTGAATCGAACCCAGGTCTCTGACGCTGTGAGGCAGCAGTGCTAACCATTGTGCCACTGTGCCGCTATAAGTTTGGTGGATTGGCCATGCTAAATTGCCCCTCCATGTGTCCAGATGTGTTGGTTAAATGGATTAGCCATGGAAAATGTGTGGGGTTGTGGGAATAGGATGGGGGGGGAAAAAGAGTCTGTGCAGACTCGATCGGCTGAATGGCCTCCTTCTGCACTGTAGGGATTCTATGAAGTGGTTGCAATCATCAGGAAAGACTGAACAAGATTAAGCTCTTTTCTCTGAGAAGATGAGGTAAGCTGATAGTGGTCTTTAAGATATTTCCCCCCCCCCGCCCCACTAAAATCTAAGAGCATCATCTGGTGTAAATACAAAAGTCTCCCTTGTGAAGGTTTTTAACTGAGCTGTAGTAATTATCTGGGTGACCCTGTGGAAGAAACAATGTGTTTGCTTCCTCCCTACCCTTCAGAGTGGGTTGCAAGAGCAGCCTGGTGACCATTTTAAACCTTTCTGAACATCAGAAAGAAGCAGATAGTTAGAATCCTCACCGATTGCAGCAATCATTTCCCTGATCTATTTCTTTACAGATCATATCAGACACTCAGATCACCAGACAAGCTCTTAATGAGATTGAATCACGCCACAAAGACATAATCAAACTGGAAGCAAGCATACGAGAGTTGCACGACATGTTTGTGGACATGGCCATGTTCGTGGAACAGCAGGTGAAGTGTCTGAAAGTTTCTGGGTTTTTGATGTTTGGTGGCTGTTTAACAATCCATTTTAAAGTTATTTCCACAGGTAGAGTGAATGCCCACGCTGCGTGTTGTGGGGCAGCATGCAGGCACATACGGCCCTTGGGAATGTGTACAGGGTGAGAAATTAACTCCTAAACCAGCTGTTTCCTGATGTGCATTTTGTTTCCACAATATGCATGTTTCTGTCGTTAGCTGAATGTTGTGGAGTGACACATGAAATGGTTGCTGCCTGGACACTGCGGAGTGAAGGTGTATTAGATAACGCTGCACAGACGGTGTTTGAACCACCTGAAGGTCGATTGGATGGTGACCATTAAAAACAAACACCACTCGCTGTCTGTACAAGTCACAAAGCCTCCAAGTCTTTGTTGCAAAAGGATTGCTCCATTGTCATTGGACACTGAAGGAAAGCTTGTCCAGCACAGTGCCAAAGTTGGTAAGCTTATGTGAATACTAGAAACACACACGCTGGAAGTACTGGGCAGGTTAGGTGGAAACCGAGTTGATGCTTCATTCCTCTGACCTTTCATCACAGGTAGAGGGTATTAAAGATGAGCAGTTTGAAATACACAACTATGGAAAGGGTCGGGGAGATGGAGTGTCCAAAATGAGAACAAAGGGGTTAATTTGATTATGGGGTGGAAGGCAGGAGTGATTCATTAACGGTGATAATTGGGCAAGGATAGAAAAAAAGGATGGGTCCAAAGGCGGACATGGTTCCAGAATATTGGAGAGTAAATTGAATGACAAAGATCCGGAAACTTGGGGTCAGGCTTGCTGACTGAAACGAGGAATTCAGCAAAGCACAATCCTCTTTTATATTATCCCTCTTGCCAGGATGTGGTATTGCTCTTTAGCACAAGTCTGCTCCTGATGTTTGGGGAAAGTCAGATGCTCTTTCCTAGGATAGAAAAGTCAAGTACTAAGGGACGTAGGTTTAAGGTGCATGGGGAAAAGTTTAGAGGAGATGTGCGGGGCAAGTTTTTTTACAGAGAGTGATGAATGTCTGGAACACGCTGCCCAGGGAGGTGGTGGGAGCAGGTAAGATAACGGCATTTAAGGGACAACTAGACAAACACATGGGATGGGGATGGAAGGACACGGACTCCGTAAGTGCATACGGTTTTAGTTTAGGCGGGCATCATGATCGGCGCAGGCTTGGAGGGTCGAAGGGCCTCTTCCTGTGCTCTACTGTTCTTTGAAACAGAGATTTTACTTAACAGCACGAATAGCGAAATAAAGATCATATCAAAGTTTAGAAGACCAGAATGAAGATTATTTGAAATGGAATTATTTGATACAGATCCAATTCTTCCCCTTTTTGGTTGTGTCCTTTCCTTTTCCTGACATTCCTTGAAACAGAAGCTGCAATCTTGCAACCTCGGTTTATTTTCCAGCCCTGCGTTATCCTAAGGATTGATCTAAACCAACTTACATTTTTTAACAACCGAAACACATTATTTAATCTATTAAAGCTTGCATCTTTCTGCACTCCCTGTTAATATTTATCCGCGCTCCCAGTGTAGACATGTTCCTTCATAAATATGGGTGTGGGGAATAATAATGTAAATCTGTAAGACACAGGCTAAATTAGTTTTGTGTAGCCTGGTCCAATTATTCCCTGCTCTTCACCCTGCCTCACCTAAAGACACCTGGGGTGGAATTTTCCCACCCCACCGGCCACGGGCATCGTACTGGGCAGGGGTGGACCAGGCAAAGGTTCGTTGACCTCAAGCGGGATCTTCTGTCCTTGGGGCGAGCGTGACCGGAAAATCCCGTTCCCAGTCTTTAATCCCATGTCTGCAACATTTTTTTCTTTATTACTTCGGCTGACTCAGGCAGGGCCAGCGTTTGTTCCCCGTCCCTAATTACCCTTGAACTGAGTGGCTTGTCAGGAGGGTAGGAACCCGAGGGGTGGCCCAAATTGCAAGGAAGTAAAGTTGGGAACAGGAATGGGACTAGAAGGCAGGAGAAAGAAAGCAAAGCCTTGAATGTGGAATGATGTGAAAAAGACAAAGTTAAGGGCACTCTACCTGAGTACCTGCAGCATTCGTAAGTAGATGATCAAAAGGCACAGATAGAGGTAAATGGATATGATATAATCACCATTACAGAAACATGGCCGCATAGTGACCAAGATTGGGAACTGAATATTCAAGGATATTCAATGGTTAGGAAGGACAGACAAGAAGGGAAAGGAAGCAAAGTTGCACTGATAAGGAATGGGATCAGTGAGTAAGGGAAGATCTCAGATCGGAAGAATAATGTGTGGATTCTGCTTGGATGGAGCTAAGAATTAGCAAAGGGCAGGAGACACTGTTTAGGAGTTATTTGTAGGTACCTAGTAGTAGTGGTAATGTGAGGCATGGTATTAATCAGGAGATGAGAAGCATGCAGTATGGGCAATGTTGTAATCATGGGTGACTCCAATCTGTTTATTTACTGGTTAAATCAAGTGAGCATTAGTGCTGTGGAAGATGAGGTTTTGACGTGTTAGGGGTGGGTTTCTAGAAGAGAATGTTGAGGAGCCAACTCGAGGACAGGCTATTCCAGATGTGGCATTATGTAATGAAAAAGGGCTAGCTAATCTTGCTGTAAAACAACATTTCGGGACGAATGAGCACAATGGCAGAATTTTACATTGTTTGAAAGTGAAGTTCAATCTGAAACCAGGGTGTGAAAGTTGAGCAAAGGAAATTATGAAGAGATGAGGGAAGATTGGCTGAGGTGGATTGGGAGAATATATTAAAAAGAATGACTGTGCATAGGCAATGGATACTCTTCAAAGAACGATTACATAGTTTATGGCACCTACGCATTCCTTCAAGGTGCAAAAGCCCCAAAAAAGCCAGTCAACCGTAGCTGACAAAGGAACTAACAGACTGTACAAGATTAAAAGAAAAAGCTTATAACGATAGTGGTAATCTTGAGGGTTGGGAAGTTTTTGGAACGTAACAAGGAAGGCCAAGAAACTGAAAATGAAAGTATGAATATAATATGAATACAATCTAGCAAAAAAAACTAACATTTTTTATGAAAAGGAAAGGTTTGGCTGTGACAAATGTGGCTCCATCACAGGTAGTGTCAGGCGAATTCACAATGGGGAATCGAGAAATGGCAGAGAAGCTAAATGATTACTTTGTGTCTGTTTTCACCAAGAAAGACGAAGGAAATCTCCCAGATGTAAAGATCCAGGGGACTAGGTAGAATGAGGAGTTGAAGGAAATTGGGATAAGTAAAGATTGTATTGGAGAAATTTACAGGACTGAAATTTGCAAGTCCCCAGGACGTGATATTCTACATCCCAGAGTATTGAAAAAGTTGCAATAGAGACAGCAGGTGAATTAGTGATCATCTTCCAAAATTCAATAGATTCTGGAATGCTTCCTGAAGATTTGGAAAGTAGCAAATGTCACCCCATTGCTTAATAAGGGAGGGAGAGAGAAAACAGGGAACTGCAGACCTGTTAGCCTGTCAGCCGTGGAGGGGGAAATGCTGGAATATAAAGAGTATGGTAAATGGACACGTGGGGAATATTGATCTGATTGGGCAGAGTCAACATGGATTTACAAATGGGAAATTAGGTTTTGCCGAACTTAAGTTTATTTATTTGTTTATTTATTAGTGTCATAAGTAGGCTTACATTAGCACTGCAATGAAGTTATTGTGAAAATCCCCTATCCCTTGTTGGGAGTTTTTTGGGGATGTTACTAACAAAATTAGGAGTCGATGGACGTGGTATATTTGGATTTTCAGAAAGCTTTTCCCCCACAGGAAGTTGGTTAGCAAAAGCAAAGCACATGGGATAGCAGGCAATACACTGGCATGGATTAAGGATTGGCTACCAGGCAGGAAACAGTGTAGGAATAAATGGGTCATTCTCGCATTGGCCAGCTGTGGCTAGTGGGGTACGGCAAGGATCAGTACTTGGGCTCCAGCTGTTTACAATATGTATCAATGATTTGGATGTGGGAACCAAATGTAATCTTTCCAAGTTTGCGGATCATACAAAGCTAGGCGGGAATGAGAGTTATGGGAACATATAAAGTGGCTACAGGAGGATTTGGACAGACTTAGTGAGTGAACAAGAACATAGCAGATGGAACATAATGTGGAAAAATGAAATCCACCTTGGTAGAAGGAACAGATGTTCGGAGCATTTCCTAAATGCTAAGAAATTAGAAAGTATAAATGTACAAAGGGACCAGGGTGTCTTTGTCCATAAGTCACTGAAGGCTAGCATGCAGATTCAGCAAGCTATTAGGAAGGCTAATGGAATGTTAGTTTTTATTGGAAGAGGATTTGAGTACAGAAACAGTAAGGTCTTCAATTGTATAGGAGTTGGGTTTGACCGCACCTGGAGTACTGTGCAGTTTTGGTCCCCTTACATCAGCAAGATGATTATTGTCATAGAGGGAGTGCAGCAGAGATTCACCAGGCTTGTTTTGGAGATGGCAGGACTGTTATATGAAGGGAGAGTGGGCAAACCGAGCCTGTATTCACTAGAGTTTCAAAGAAAGAGGTGATCTAATCGAAACCTACAAAATACTTAAAGGAATAAACATGGTGGATGCAAGTAAGATGCTTCCCTTGGTTGGGGAGTCTAGAACCCGGAAGCATAATTTCAAAATAAGGGGGGGGCCACTGGGGTGAGGAGAAATTTCTTTACACAGAGGGTTGTGAATCTTTGGAATTCTCTACCTCAGAGGGCTGTGAAAGCTCAGTCATTGTGAATGTTTAAAGCAGAGATTGATAGATTTCTGATTATCAATAACGTAAAGGGTTGTGGGGATGATGGGTGTAAAAGGCATTGAAGTGTCTGGTCTACCATGATTGTATTAAATTGATGGTAAAGGTTAGATGGCCTGATTGGCCGCCTCTTCCTATTAATGGAATTCAAATTCCACCTGCTGTCGTGGTGGCATTTGAACCCATGAACCCAGAGCATTAGCCTGGGTCTCTGAATTACTAGCCCAGTGACATTATCTCCCCAAATCGGAGTGTTGACTAGTTGAAAATTTGATTAGATTTATTATTGTCACATGTATTGGTATACAGTGAAAAGTATTGTTTCTTTACAAAGCATACCATTCATAGAATACATGGAGGAGAAGGAAAGGAGAGAGTGCAGAATATGGTGTTACAGTCATAGCTAGGGTGTAGAGAAAGATCAACTTAATATAATGTAGGACCACTCAAATTTCTGATGACAGCAGGAAAGAAACTGTTCTCGAGTCGGTTGGGACGTGAGCTCAGACTTTCGTATCTTTTTCTTGATGGAAGAAGGTGGAAGAGTATTTTTTCTATTATTCATTCGTGGACATGGGTGTCCCTGGCTGGCCAGCATTTATTGCCCATCCCTAGTGCCTGAGGACAGTTGAGAATCAACCACATTGCTGTGGCTCTGGAGTCACGTAGGCCAGATCAGGTAAGGACAGCAGATATCCTTCCTTAAAGGACATTAGTGAACCAGATGGGTTTTTCTGACAATCGACAATGGTTTCATGGTCATCAGTAGATTCTTAATTCCAGATATTTTTTATTGAATTCAAATTCCACCATCTGCCGTGGCGGGATTCGAACCCGGGTCCCCAGAACACTAGCTGAGCTTGTGGATTAATAGTCTAGCGATAATACCACTAGGCCATCAGCTGCCCTGTATGTCAGAGTTATTTCTCCTGTTAAATGTTAACACAATTGCTGATGTAAATTTATATTTGGTGTGCTGTGTGTATTCGAGACATGTCCACTTAGCCTGTCTGAAATGCCTCCTACATCAGTACGGAGTTTCCAGTTCTCTGCTATCACTGAATGTTGTGACACAGCAGAGTTGCATCAACCTAAGCTCCCTGAATAAATTTTGAGGTGTAATAAAATAAATGAGATTTCTCTTCTTTTGCTAATTGCTGCTGACGGGACAGTAACACAGGTAACCACCAAATTCACATGATTCCATCCATTCCATCGATGGGAAAGTTGAATCACTGTGATATTTATGTAGCACGTTGATATCGATTCTGGAAAAAATGTGACATTCCATCAGTTTGCAGACATGAGCTTCCACCCAGTACAAGCAAACACGCACAGGATCAAAAATGTCGATTTATTTTCACACCTGAAATTTCCACATCGATAATCTTGAGAAAAAAACCGCATTGTGCACCAATTTAGGATTGTTTTGGCCTCGACACTAGCTCTGTCTGCAGCTCACAAGTTAGACAGTTCGTGTATTGTGCACTGGTGTAATATTTAGATTCCTGTGCCTGTTACTTCAGCCTCAGTGTTATTCATTACGCACTTGCACCTTCACTCGCTCTTGCCTTTTCATCCACCATGCTTGTTCATTGCATTGGCAAACTCATTATTCCAGAGGTCTGTCTTGAGCAAGCAAGATCTTATTTAAATAATCATATTTCGAATGTTCCCCACAGCTGGCTTTGCAGAATGCAAGGCGCCATCAATGTTAAACTATCAATTTAAAGTGTAGTTTCATTTTTCTGTTCCCCTAATCTGTGCTGTGGTCAATTAATCTAATTGAGCTGTTTAAGATGATGGGATTTGACAAGATCAAGAGAGAGAAATAATTCCCCCTCGGGGAGCGCCCAGAGCAAGAGGGCAGAACCTTAAAATTAGAACCAGCTTGTTGATGGGTGAAAGCAGAAAGCAAAATTTCTCAAAGGCTAACGGAAATGAAGAACTCTGCAGTCTGCAAAAGACTCTGGATGTCAGTGGTCCGTTGCAATAAGGTGCCGGGGACAGGGGGGCTACCACATAGGATATCGCAAAGCCTTGATCTCTGCTGCTCCAAGAGCTGTGTGATCAGAGGGAGGGTCACCGGAAGGGCTCAACTCAGTGTCAACTTCCTCAGGTATGGAAAGGAAAGACCTAAAAGGGGCTGCATAGATTTATCATAATTGGAAGTTGGTAAAGAGAGGTTAGGGCTCAAAGTTCAGGAGAAAGTTGAAGGGATGTTTGGCTTGAAAGATCAGAAAGGAGTTATGTTGAGCAAGGACTGATGCACTGACCACATTGAAAAAGCAAGATTCCAGACATTAACAGGAAGATCAGAGTGCGGAATTCTCAATCGTGTTGAGACAGAGTCCGTGCGTTCTGTTAAAAGGGAATTTCGATGGTTTATTTACACTGGGACGGAGCTGGAAGAGAGCAGCAGTATGCTGGGTAATTTGTGGGGAAAAGGCTGGTTGTAGATTTGATGGGCTGAGTGTTTGAACAGGAGGATTCAGTGATTCTATTCGTTAGTGAGACAGTGAGCGAGACTCTGAGCTGCCAGCTATCTGCATTTCAGTGCTGGGCAAAGAAATAGTGGCAGCGACACAAGGCACAGGATATGTTTTACAATGCTTCTTAAACTGACTTTGTTTTTCCCTTTTCTAAACAAAAAGGGTGAAATGATCAACAACATCGAGACAAACGTGGTGAATGCTACGGAATATATTGAACGGGCAAAAGAAGAGACTAAGAGAGCGGTTCGCTACCAGAGCAAAGCACGGCGGGTGAGTTTACTATTTCATTGCTTACAGATTGTCATTCGTGGAATTATACAACCTTAGCACAGGAGGCCATTCAGGCCATCGTGCTGGTGCTAGCTCTGAGAATGAGCACTTGTGCTTAGTCCCACATCCCCACCTTTTGTCTATAACCTTGATAGCTTTCTCATCGATTGAATTCGATGATCAGCCATGATCAAAATGAATAGCAGAGCAGCTGGGATGGGCTGAATGGCCTAGACCTGCTTACAATTTCTATCCTCTAGTCCCTGTCCACTCCCTTTTGAAAGTTATTGATGGAATCTGTTTGCACCACCTGTACAGGCAGAACATTCCAGATCCCGGCAGCTAGCTCTGTGGAAATATTTCCTTTTATTTTCCCTCCAGATCTTTTGCCAGTGGTTTTAAATCCATGACCTCATGTTATCGACCCACTTGCCAGAGAAAATAAACTTTCCCTGCTTAATCTGTCAAGATCTCTCTCTATCTTCAATGCTCCCTTTGGCCATCTCTTCACCATCTCTGTTCCAAGGCAAACAATTCTAACATTCCCAACCTCTTCTCATAACTCAAATCCCTCGTCTCCGTCCGGTAATATCCTGGTAAATCTCCTCTGCACCCTTCCGATGGCCTTTACATCTTTCCTGAAGTGTGGTGCCCAGCATTGTCCAGAATGCCCCAGCTGAGGTCTAACTTGTCATTTTTAAAGGTCTAGGGTGATCTCTTTAATTTTATATTCTGTTCCTCTATTTATCAATCCAGGTAACCCACAGCTTTTTAATCCACCTCAATGAGGATTTGTGTATATGGACATTAAACTCATCTACCTTTCAAAACCATTCTATTTCTAATATATTGCCTCTGTAAACCCTCCCAAAGTGTCTCACTTCACACTTCTCCACATTGAACTCCATCTGCTGTCCATCTTCCATTTCACCATCTTGTTTGTCATTCTGGAACTGATAACCACCCTCATCATCTACCACTTAGTCAAGTTTAATTTCATCTGCAAACTTTATGATGCTGATCCCTACGCAAGACTGCCCCCCACACCAGAGTCTAGATCATTTATAAAAATTCAAGTTTTATTTATTAGTGTCACAAGTAGACTTGCATTAACACTGCAATGAAGTTACTGTGAAAATCCCCTAGTCGCCACACTCCGGTGCCTGTTCGGGTCATTGCACCTAACCAGCACGTCTTTCAGACTGTGGGAGGAAACCAGAGCACCCGGTGGAAACCCATGCAGACACGGGGAGAACATGCAAACTCCGCACAGACAGTGACCCAAGGCTGGAATCGAACCCAGGTCCCTGGCGCTGAGAGGCAGCAATGCTAACCGCTGTAAAGAATAATCAACGCAAAACTGACCCATGTGAGAGATTACTTAAACCACCTTGCTGCCTATAGGTGCCACAGTGATTAGCACTGTTGCCTCACAGCCAGGGATCCGGGTTCAATTCCTGGCTTGGGCCACTGTCTGTGTGGAGTTTGCACGTTCTTCCTGTGTCTGCGTGGGTTTCCCCCGGGTGCTCCGGTTTCCTCCCACACTCCAAAAGACGTGCTGGTTAGGTGGATTGACCCGAACAGGCGCTGGAGTGTGGCGACTAGGGGAATTTCACAGTAACTTCTTTGCAGTGTTAATGTAAGCCTTACTTGTGACTAATAAATTAACTTTAACTTAACTTTAACCTGAAAGACATTCAGCTACACTCTCTGCTTCCTGTCGCTGAGGTGATTTTGGATCCGTGCACCAACTTTCCTCTTGATCCACGCTGTTTCCTTGGACGTTGGCATTCTGTGAAGTGATGTTTTAAGATTCCTGTTGATCTTTGATCCACTTGTCCTGTCCTGAAAGGTTTCTCTGGAAGGGTTTGGTGGTTTCTGCGATTTACCAGAGACTCTTGTGTATTTTTTTTGTTGTCCTCACCTGGATGGTCTCTCAGCTGCAGGTGTGACGAGAGAGTTGTTAATTGGTTTTATGTTTGGTTCAGCACCTTAGAGTGAGTGTTGATGACGCACGTCAGAATCTGCCCGCATGGCAATGGGGGAACTAAACTTTGCAAATTACCCACGTGTTTCAGCTGCTCTCGAGACTTGCGATCATAGAATCTTGCAGCACAGAATGAGGCCACTTGGCCCTTCGGACCTGTGATGGCTCTTTGTCAAAGCTTTAGTCCCTCAATCTTCAACTGTGCCAGATCCAGAGTTGATCTGGGATTCAATATCAGTAACACATGATCAATTAGGTTACTATGGAAACAGGACTAGTCTCAATTTTTATTGGTTGTTTAATCCTGTGACAGGTCCAATAGCTGCCAATTGCCACCGTGTGATCCAATTGTAGAATTGGGTTCAAAAGGATTGATAAAGAGTCTAAAGCAAAAATCAAAGCAAATTACTGCGGATGCTGGAACCTGAAACAGAAAATCCAGGAAAATCTCAGCAGGTCTGGCAGCGTCTGAGGAGAGAGAATCGAGCCAATGTCTCGAATCAGCTCTGACAAAGTCTCACCCAGACTCTCAATGTTGGCTGTATTCTCTCTCCACACACATGCTCTCAGACTTGCTGAGATTTTCCAGCATTTTCTGTTTTTGAGTGTCTTTCCAAATTAGTGCAGGAGGGTGGGACATCGCAAGAATTGGCGTGTCAAGTAAAAAATGGTGGGACTGGGGGAGGAGCTGGGGGTCAGGGGTCAAAGATCCTGTGATTAATCTTTCCAGAATACATCAACTAGAACATGAAACTGTGTGGCAGGAAGCAGGAGCCTATCGCTCCTCACTCTGAGAACATGGGAGGCACAGTGGTTAGCACAGCGCCAGGGACCTGGGTTCAATTCCAGCCTCAGGTCGCTGTCTGTGTGGAGTTTGCACGTTCTCTCCATGTCAGCGTGGGTTCCCTCCGGGTGCTCCGGCTTCCTCCCACACTCCAAAGATGTGCTGGTTAGTGGATTGGCCATGCTAAATTGACCCTCAATGTCAGGGAGATTAACAGGGTAAACACGTGGGGTTATGGGGATAGGGCCTGGGTGGGATTGTTAGTGCAGGCTCGATGGGCCGAATAGCCACTTCCTGCACTGTCGGGATTCTACGAACAGAGGTTGATATAGGGTAACCTTTGGCAGAGCAGATTACTTCTAGGGTTCAGGACTATTAAACAATACGAAGCAGTTTTGTCTGTGCGCTGTTTAAGACAACACTGACTGTTGTGTCCACAAGTTGAATTGAAGTGGGCTGAATGAGCTGTTTTACCCGTGGAAAACTCCAGCCTGCGTTACTCACCCCCATTCAGAAAGGATCAGACGGATACTGCACAGGTTAGAAATCTGATCTGTAAACGTGGAAACCCTCGGCACGACTGGCAGAAAAACAGAGTTAACGTCTCAATCAATCCTTCACCAAAATGTTCCTGATTCTGCAGCAATTTGATACGAATGGGCACCCGTGAAGCGATAGGGCAAACAGCCAGTCTGATGCCCATTAGTAACTATAACTTCCCCAGATGGTGTTTGACTCTCAAGCCAATAGTCATTTTATAATGGGGCTCATTTGGTTTTAAATGTTGCTGCTTTGAGCTATCGAAACTGATCAATATTGCTGCTTTTGTTTCAATAAATAATTCTTGGAATTGAACACGCAAACAAGTGTTCAGTCTCTGAATACGCTGCATTTCAATGTAAAATGTTTACACCAAATAATGGGAGACTTTCAAAGCCCTAAATCTTCCCCGGCTCGAGAGTGTGGGACTAAATGAGCACAAATATTATTATAAAGTGGAAGTTCAATGCTTTGTTTGACTAGGGTTAATCAGACTCTGCACAATATGCACACTGCTTACCCCCCCCCCTCCCCCCCCAAGCCCTCAGCTGATGAATCAGTACTCCTCCATGTTGATCACCACTTGGAGGAAGCAATGAGGGTGGCAGGGATGCAGAAGGTGCTCTGGGTGGGGGACTTGGGGACTGTAGCATTTCAAGGAGGCAGCTCACCACCACCTAATCACCTAATGGGCAATAAATGCTGGTCCAGCCAGCGACACCCACATCCCGCAAATGAATAAAAAAGGAACCAGACCCTGGAGTACTGTGCACAGCATTGGTCTCCTTGTTTAAGGAAAGATGTAAATGTATAGGAAGCAGTTCGGAGAAGGCTTACTAGACTAACACCTGGAATGGACGAGTTGTCTTATGAGGCAAGGTTGGCTTGTATCTGCTGGTGTTTAGAAGAGTAAGAGACAACTTGATTGGAAGATATAAGATGCTGAGGAGTCTTGATGTGGAGAGGATGTTTGTGGAAGATTCTAGAACTAGGGACCACTGTTTAAAAATAAGGAGTCGCCCATTTAGGACAGAGATGAGGATACATTTTTGAAGGTTGTAAGACTCTGGAACACTCTTCCTCAGAAGGCAGTGGAAGTAGAGTCTTTGAATATCTTTATGGCAGTAAATAGATTCTGGGTCGGGTTAGCATGAATGTGGAATTGAGGTTAAAACTAGGTCGGCAGTGAATGTGGAGCAGGATCAAAGGACTGAGTGGCCCGCTCCTAATTTGGGTAGTGATATCCAGTCTGGGCATTAATATGACTCCAGTTGTACACCAACATGGTTGATTTATAAATGCCCTCTGAAGTGCCGAGTACTCAGTTCTTAACGATAGGAAACGAATACTTGCCTTGCCAGCAACACCCATGGTCCCAAGAATAACTTCCCATTCAAAGTCTCCTGGCCAACATTCCCCCCCTCAACCAGCCTGTTGTATTTTAAATCTAGTTATTTGTTTTGGGATCTTGCTGTGTACAAATTGATTGCCCCCTGGGCTTACACAACAATGGCTTTACTGTGAAAACAATTCACCGTACGCTACGCTGGCTATTTCATAGAATCCCATAAAATCCCCACAGTGCAGAAGGAGGCCATTTGACCCATCAACTCTGCACTGGCCACAATCTCACCCAGGCCCTATTCCCATAACCCACATATTTACCTTGTTAATCCCCCTAACACTGGGGGCAATTTAGCATGGCCAATCACCCTAACCCGCACATCTTTGGAGTGTGGGAGGAAACCCACGCAGACACGGGGAGAACGTGCAAACTCCACACAGCCAGTCACCCGAGGCCAGAATTGAACCTGGATCCCTGGCACTGAGGGGCAGCAGTGCTAACCACTGGTGCCACCGTGCCGCCCCACTTTGCAGCATAAATAAAAGGTCATCTGTCATTCTGCCCTCCTTTAATTTTGACTTTATTTCCATCTCTTTTTCTCCATTTCTGGCGACTGTTGAAGTTGTTTTTTGGCAGTTTTAATCGCAACGCAAAAATTCCAAAATGTAATTATTTTCCTTATATCTTTTGCAGAAAATGTTCTACATTCTGATTTGTGTTGTGGTCCTGCTGGTGATCATTGCAATTATCATAGGAGTCACTGTCCCATCATAGCGACCACCAACCGCAGCTTGGAACAACTGAGCGGGAATTCTTGTTACAGGTCCCTCCTCACTGCTGAATAGAGCTAATCGTGCTGGCTGAGCCTTTAGAACATTACTCTCCAATTTTTAAGTTACGGGATGATGCAGGTGTAGCAACAACAGACAACAGTTGCTTGTGAAATGCTTCTTACCAAAGCATTTGCTGCCATTAGTTGACCAGTTTGTACAATACTTGACTCTTTTTTTATACCATATAAATGTTTATTTTTTAAGTTAACAATTTGCTTTGAAAGCTGTTTACATAAAGATTCTGTTGATTTCCAGTGTCGATGATCTTTTGGCTGCCATATGAGAAGAAGCAAGAATATTGTCATTTGCATCATCAGTGTTGCTGATTAATGTTTAAAAAAGAATTCCCTTTCTCCCCCACCCCGCCCCCCCCCCCTCCACTCCCCGACGGACAACAGGTGTTAGCACTCCAGTCAGGATGGAGCCCCCCCCACCTCTCTCTCACACACCCACCCACGCACACATGGGAAACATTATGTTGGGGAATATCGAAAAAGCATTGCCAATAACTGGAAGCGAGTCAGGACGGCGAGCCTGAATGAATGACAGCTCAGTTATCACTTTGTTGTACGCAAGGACCACCACAAGAGGTGCTACAGTGTAAAACCTTGCCATGTTGGGTTTTGGCCAATGGTTAAAAGACCCTGAACTCAATGATCAACGTTCTGCATAGTTATAAGTAAACTAGGAGCTGTATGTTTTGAGAGTTCGAACCTCTTGATTAAAACGTGCTTTACCTCCCGCATCAGCGAGGCTTCATTGCACTTTTTTTAAGAAAAGCCTACAACCTGGTAAAACTTCTCCTTACGATTGTACTTTATAAATCCTGCTCCAGTCATGTTTACGCAGCTTGAAAAGGGGTAAAAGCCATTATGATGGATATATTGTGTAGTCGCAGTGGGTGTACACACGTTACCTTTAGACTGGGTGAATGTAAGATTTTGGAAATGTCACTGATTTTTGAGGTGCCTGTATGTATCCATTAGTATACGATGGACACTAAATATTTAGATGCTTTATGCACAGGGGTAATGGAACGTGGACCAGACCGGTTTTAGAGGTGGAGACTATGTATATTTCTGTTTTAAAAGATGAACCCAATAAGGATTGTTTTTTTTTAAGCAGTCTTGTAAATACGACATTACAGATTTGCTGATCACTTGCTGTGTACCTTAGTGAATAACTTGAGCACCACGTTCAATACCAGATTATTGTAGCAATATACATGAAAGTCATTGTCTCTCTGCAACATTGCCTTTGTACGTTACACCCATTATCACTGTTAATGGTCAGTTTTCAAGGTTGTTACGCTTTTTAAAAACTATATGCATTTTTCAAAAGTTGTATAATCCCTTTTGAAAAGCAATAATCCTTTTTTTCTCTTGATGTAAAAAGAATCAAACCTGAGAATTCTGTATTAGATCCTGTAGATATTTTGGGACGTAAATTAACTTTGTATTGCATTACCACTTGTGTAAATTGTTTTGTTAAATTTGAGAATAAATAATATCAAAGCCATCACACTCATCTGGCATAGAAATGTTAGTGTTCCAAAACATTTAGAGTGCAAGTTACTTCCGGCTATGTTGTAAGACGGAAGAGGCTGGTCTTGTTCTTTAGTAAGAAGTCTCACAACACCAGGTTAAAGAAGACTTCTTACTGTGCTTACCCCAGTCCAACGCCGGCATCTCCAAATCTTGTTCTTTAGAGCAGAGACATTTAAGGGGGAATTTAATGAAGTTAAAATTATGACGGTTTGGATACTTGAGGGGAAACTCTTTCCAGCAGCAGAGGGGTCGGAGCCAGAGGGGGGACATTACAATAACTGGCAAACAACCAACAAGAAAGATGAGATTTTCTTTTACACAGTGAGAGCAGATTCAAAACTCTCAAAAGGGAATTGGGTAAAGACTTACAAAGAACAATACAGCACAGGAACAGGCCCTTCGGCCCTCCAAGCCCGTGCCGCTCCCCGGTCCAGGATTGAATCCTGAATCCAGGATCCCCGCCCAATTTTCCAGCCTATCTACATCCTAATATCCTATCCACCGAGCTGTCCCTCACAGCTACGATGCTTTGTTCATCACAACCTATTAACTCACCCCCACCCCCCCATTCCAGACCATGTGATCTCCAGGGAGAGGCGAAAACCCAGAGTGAAAACCCCAGGGCCAATATGGGGAAAAAAATCTGGGAAATTCCTCTCCGACCCCCTGAGGCGATCGAAACGAGTCCCGGAGATCACACTGGCCCTGATCGGAAAATGCTTCCCAACCCTATTCATTTCCACTTCCACGAACACCATATGAATTTCCTGCCCCCGAGACAGGTTCCCAACTATCCGCAGTCTCGCTCTGTACTGGCACCAGCACGATGATCATAGAATGAAGCCTTGAAACGAGAAACAAAGAACAATTAGCCCGCGCCGCTCCCTGGTCCAAACTAGACCACTCTTTTGTATCCCTCCATTCCCACTCCGTTCATATAGCTGTCTAGATAAGTCTTAAACGTTCCCAGTGTGTCCGCCTCCACCACCTTGCCCGGCAACACATTCCAGGTCCCCACGACCCTCTGTGTAAAATATGTCCTTCTGATATCTGTGTTAAACCTCCCCCCCTTCACCTTGAACCTATGACCCCTCGTGAACGTCACCACCGACCCGGGGAAAAGCTTCCCACCGTTCACCCTATCTATGCCTTTCATAATTTTATACACCTCTATTAAGTCTCCCCTCATCCTCCGTCTTTCCAAGGAGAACAACCCCAGTTTCCCCAATCTCTCCTCATAACCAAGCCCCTCCATACCAGGCAACATCCTGGTAAACCTCCTCTGTACTCTCTCCAAAGCCTCCACGTCCTTCTGGTAGTGTGGCGACCAGAATTGGACGCAATATTCCAAATGCGGCCGAACCAACGTTATATACATTTGCAACATCAGACCCCAACTTTTATACTCTATGCCCCGTCCTATAAAGGCAAGCATGCCATATGCCGCCTTCACCACCTTCTCCACCTGTGACGTCACCTTCAAAGATCTGTGGACTTGCACACCCAGGTCCCTCTGCGTCTCTACACCCTTTATGGTTCTTCCATTTATCGTGTAGCTCCTCCCTACATTATTCCCACCAAAATGCATCACTTCGCATTTATCAGGATTGAACTCCATCTGCCATTTCCTTGCCCAAATTTCCAGCCTATCTATATCCTTCTGTAGCCTCTGACAATGTTCCTCACTATCTGCAAGTCCTGCCAGTTTTGTGTCGTCCACAAACTTACTGATCACCCCAGTTACTCCTCCTTCCAGATCATTTATATAAATCACAAACAGCAGAGGTCCCAATACAGAGCCCTGCGGTACACCACTAGTCACAGGCCTCCAGCCGGAAAAAGACCCTTCCACTACCACCCTCTGTCTTCTATGACCAAGCCAGTTCTCCACCCATCTAGCCACTTGAAGAAGAATTTGGAGCTGAGAGGATTGGAACTCATTCAGTGACCTGGCACAGACACGATCAGCTGAGTGGCCTCAATCTGTGCTGCAAGATTTCTATCAGGCTGAGTGAAGCAAGTGGAAAATATTTCTCAGCGCTGTGCTCTGCAGAACCTCCCCGGAGCTTTCACTCCTCTAGTCAACAATCCCAGTTACAAATCAACAACATTGGCCAGATCACATCCTCTCTCTCGTCCAAGGCAGCCTCCTGGCATCCTCGGGAATGCTCCCTCTTCTGGCTGCCCTGCAACCCTCCCTGACAGGCTGGGAGGGCAGAATGGACAGAGCCACAAGGTGATGGCAGCATTGGTAGTCTTCATATCTTTCCATAACTGCCCATCTCCATTTCCCAAACATCCACATTCTAACTGCCTCAGCCCCCTGGACTGCCGCCTTTTAAACTGTCAATGATTCTTTGCAAAAGCCAGTGTTTCATAGTATTCACGGCAGACGCACGCACTGACCATTTGGTCCAATTGGTCTGTGCCAGAGGTTATGCTCCACATGAGCTATCTCCCAACCGATCAACATTTCCTCCTGTCCTTTTCTCTGGTGTTTATCCAGTTTCCCCTGAAATGCATCAATATTTGTTGCGTGTGACAGCAGGTTCCACCTGCATCAACCTTTGAGCGAAGAGGCTTCTCTTGAATTTCCTGTTGGATTTATTAGTTATTATCTTATCGTCGCAATCTCGCGTTTTGGACTACCCCACAAGTGGAAACAACTTCTCTATCCATCCTATCAAACTCTTTCATTATCTTAAAGACCTTGACTTGGTGACAGAAAAGAGCCTCGACCCAGTCAGTTAGGGTAACATCAGTTATGATATTAGGGTTGTGGGTTTTACACACAAATTTTAAAAAATTGATTTGCACGCACACATTCAGACTAACAGATTTATTCCAAGAGGTCTTGTCTGCAGAGTACAACTGAAACAGCAACCTGTGCAACACCCTAATAACATCAAATCATGTGATCAGCACTTAAAGCAATCATGCAACTGCTTAAATACATAACCCCTCCTTTACTCTGTGATCATGACATTGCTGCAATGTTATACATTGGATCAACAATACTCTAGATAGTACTGTGCATCATTAATCATGCACAGTCAATAAGAAAATCAATCAGGAGGACGTCTTCTTTGGTTGTGTATTATGATCTGAAATTTGCCTGTCAATCGTGGTCGTATGAATTGGAACTTCATTCTCATGTGGTAGAGAAGCAGAGACACAATCATCAAGTAACTCAGATACAAAGTATTCCATAGTGCTATTCACAACACCAGGGACTAAAGAAGCTGGTGCTTCTGACGCAGAGAAACCATTTTGAGATGACCATTAATCAGCATAGCATTGCCAAACTAGTTCATCTTCCATTTGAACCGTTTAAGAAATTGGACCTGTTTTTGCTAAAACTATGGCTGCTCTCCATTTCTCACTCGTGGCAGAATTGCGCACACACGTTCCATCTCCCTGTTGAAATGAGTGTTGCTTTGCCCTCACTTTTCCTCCAGCAATGTGAGCTTCTTGTTGACGCTCTAGTCACACTGAAGTTTCTTGAGGTAATAAATCAAACGTAGTTCTCAACTTTCTCTTTAAGAGTGCCAATGCAGGTGAACTTTGGGTAGTCGCATGTTTCTATAAGATGCCAAAAAGCTACTCACGCAACATGATAATAAACCTGAAGCTTTTAAAGAATGTTTCAAAGATTGTATGAGTCTTTCAGCTAATCCGTTAGTTGAGATGTGGCTTTTATATGCTAAATGCCATTTACTTTGAGATAATCCTCAAACTTTTGTGAAGTAAACTGTGAAATATCACTAACAATCTGTTCCGGTTTACTAAATCTTGCAAATATTTCATCAAATTTTTCAATGGTTTGTTGGGTTGTAATAGAACTCGTGATAAATACTGGCCACTTTGAGTGTGCATTGATTATGTAACCCTCAAGAACATGTAACCCTCAAATGGACCAGCGAAATCTGCATGCAATGGTTGCCATGGCATTTTCGGCCACTCCCATGGGTGTAAAGGAGACAGCGGTGGTGTATCTCTTATTCGTGCACAGGACTGACACTGACCCACATTCTCTTCAATCAGAGTATCTAAACCCGGCCACCAAAAAATAATTACGTGCTTCATTCAGGCTACACCGGGATGTCCTTCATCTGTTGTTCAAGAACTCTTCCACGCAGACTAGGAGGAATGATCACTCGGATTCCCCGTGATAGACACCCACTTTGGACAGTTAACTCGAGCTTTCTTGACTCACGTGATTTCAAATCAGGAAGTGGAGATGTGTTTCTGCTGTCATTCCTTTCAATCCCATATCCATCACCCTCCTCACCACGGGCTCATTTCTGGTCTGTTTCTGAACTGGGGAAGCTGTTACAGGCAAATGGTCCACGAGCGAAGAATAAAGAATATTAGCAAAACCATTTGTGGCACCTGCTCACTAGGTAAAGGTAAACGTGATAATGTATAGCACTCTGACTGATGATACTTTATATTGTAGGAGTGGGCAGATAAGATCAGTGACCATCTTTGCAATCGACTAGCAGCTAACAACAATGTGCCTTTATACGGCCCAAAAATGGTAAAGTGTCAAAGATCAATTAATAATGTGAAATGGCATCCATTTCAATAATCATGAACCTTTACATGCCAACTATTACTCTTCAAGAGGTGGTGGTGGAGCTGGCTTCCTGAACCGCTGCAGCACCTGAGGTGTAGGTGCACCCACAGTGCTGTTAGGGAGGGAGTTCCAGGGATTTTGACCCAGTGACAGTGAAGGAACAGTGGCTTACAGGGGAACTTGCAAGTGGTTGTGTTCCCATGCACCTGCTGTCCTTGTTCTAGATGGCAGAGGTTTGGAAGGCACTGGGGTGCAGTGCATCTCGTAGATTAATGCCACATTAATGGTCCACGTGTGCCAGTGGTGGAGGGAGTGGATGTTGAAGGGGGTGGATGGGGTGCCAATCAAGTGGGGCTGCTTTGTCCTGGATGGTGTTGAGCTTCTTATGTTGTTGGAGCTGCACCCATCCAGGCGAGTGGAGAGTACTCCTTCACACTCCTAACTCGTGCCTTGTAGATGGTGGACAGGCTTTGGGGAGTCAGGAAGTGTGTTAGTCGCTGCAGAATTCCCAGCCTCTGACCTGCTCTTGTAGTTAAAGTGCCTCGTGATCTTTTTTGTAATACAGAATGGTGCACAGTACTCCAAATGCCTCGCACTGTTTGTGATTCCATTGCCAAAGTCTGTGAATCACTTTGTCATTAGACTAAATGTGCAGACAATGCCAAGCTTCCTTTCAAAGCCGCGGTGCTATGTTCAGCTTACATTCCCTAGGACAGCCTCCAGATAATTAATTGGAACCTTATGGTGTTAATATAATGAATAGCAAAGGCGGACGTTACGCAATATTGCTTTTTTTATAAAATAAATCATGTTAATGAGTAATTAACCTGCGTGGAATGCGTCTGGCACTGGATCTGGGCCCAGTGGAGTCAGAATGCAAGCACTGATACATGCTGCACTTTTCAAACTTATTTGCAAGTCAGAAGAGATTCTCATCCATCTGTTTGAGTTGGATTCAGACCCAAATCCCAGCAGGGAATCACTGCCTGACCCCGATTTCCTTGTGTCTGTTTTTCGATGCAGAGTTTTGGTGTTTTTATTGCTGTTCCAACTTCAAAACAAACAGTATCAAAGAAAAAATATTATTTCCTAATGTGGCTGGGTCAGAATCCTGGAACTACCTCCCTAACTGCACTGTGGCTGTACCTACACACACACACACACAGACTGCAGTGGCTCGAGAAGGCAGCTCACCATCACCTCAAGGTGAGAGTCAGTGAACACGGGGGTGGTGGGGTGAACGGGAGACAGTGCAGGTCAGTGAGCGCAGGAGGTGGGGGGGGAACGGGGGCAAAATGGGTCCGTGAGCACAGCGGGTGGGGGGGCAACAGGGGGCAGTGTGGGTCAGTGAGCACAGGGGGGTGGGGGGAATCGGGGGCAGTGTGGGTCAGTGAGCACAGGGGGTGGGGGGAACGGGGGGGCAGTGTGGGTCAGTGAGCATAGGGGGTGGGGGGAACGGGGGGGCAGTGTGGGTCAGTGAGCACGGGGTGGGGGGAACGGGGGGGCAGTGTGGGTCAGTGAGCACAGGGGGTGGGGGGAACGGGGGGCAGTGTGGGTCAGTGAGCACAGGGGGTGGGGGGAATGGGGGGGCAGTGTGGGTCAGTGAGCACAGCGGGTGGGGGGGCAACAGGGGGCAGCGTGGGTCAGTGAGCACAGGGGGGTGGGGGGAATCGGGGGCAATGTGGGTCAGTGAGCACGGGGGTGGGGGGAATCGGGGGCAGTGTGGGTCAGTGAGCACGGGGGGAGGGGGGAATCGGGGCAGTGTGGGTCAGTGAGCACGGGGGTGGGGGGAATCGGGGGCAGTGTGGGTCAGTGAGCACGGGGGGAGGGTGGGGGGGGGGGTTGATCAAGGACTGTTAGATCATTAAATCTGGAGGTAAGGAAAGGCCGAGTGTGGCTTTCAGCAGTCGATGAGCTGAGGTGGGGCTGGGGGCTGTTACTGAGGTTTTATTTTGAGTCTTTCTCTCGTTATTGAGACATTTTCTGCCCTTTCGCTTCCCTCGCTTGTTTGAGGATGAGTGAGCCTTTGTCCAATCGCCCCCCGCCCCCGGGGTTGATAACCTTGCTACTTCCCCATTCACTGTGTCCACCAATGGTAATCGTGTCTTCAGCTGGACAGGCCGGGGTTATTGAGCATTCGATTGTACTTGCTTGGGTAAGTATTTGGATGAATGGGTCAGAGGTCAGAGTACAGCCTGGCCCAATACTGAACCCAGTGGGGGTTGGGAGGGGGGTTGGGGGGAAGGTTCCAGGTTTAATCCAGGGCCTGTGCTCGGAGTGAGCTGTTATTGTCAACTTTACCTCAGTGGGAAACACTCTAAGCTCAGAGTGAGGAAGTTGTGAGTTTGAGTCTCACTCAAGGCAACTGGGTCTGCAATCGAGGCAGAAACTCCAGTGAGGGAACGCTGCACTGAGGGAGTGAAAACTGAGGGACTGAGTACTGAGGGAACGCTGCACTGAAGGAGTGAGGGACTGAGGGAGTGAGGGAGTGAAAACTGAGGGAGTGAGTACTGAGGGAGTGAGGGACTGAGGGAGTGAGTACTGAGGGACTGAGGGAGTGAAAACTGAGGGAACGCTGCACTGAAGGAGTGAGGGACTGAGGGAGTGAGGGAGTGAAAACTGAGGGAGTGAGTACTGAGGGAGTGAGGGACTGAGGGAGTGAAAACTGAGGGAACGCTGCACTGAAGGAGTGAGGGACTGAGGGAGTGAGTACTGAGGGACTGAGTACTGAGGGAGTGAAAACTGAGGGAGTGAGTACTGAGGGAGTGAGGGACTGAGGGACTAAAAACTGAGGGAACGCTGCACTGAAGGAGTGAGGGACTGAGAGAGTGAGTACTGAGGGACTGAGGGACTGAGGGAGTGAAGACTGAGGGAGTGAGTACTGAGGGAGTGAGGGACTGAGGGTGTGAGTACTGAGGGAGTGAGTACTGAGGGAGTGAGGGACTGAGGGACTAAAAACTGAGGAAACGCTGCACTGAGGCAGTGAAAACTGAGAGACTGAGTACTGAGGGAGTGAGTGCTGAGGGAGTGAGGGAGTGAAAACTGAACGAACGCTGCACCGAGGGACTGAGGGACTGAGGGAGTGAGTACTGAGCGAGTGAGTACTGAGGGAATGAGGGAGTGAGTGAGTACTGAGAGAGTGAGTACTGAGGCAGTGAGTACTGAGGGAGTGAGTACTGAGGGAGTGAGGGATTGAGGGAGTAAAAAATGAGGGACCGAGTACTGAGGGAGTGAGTACCGAGGGAGTGAGTACTGAGGGAATGAGGGACTGAGGGAGTGAAAACTGAGTGAACGCTGCACTGAGGCAGTGAGTACTGAGGGAGTGAGTGCTGAGCAAGTGAGTACTGAGGGAGTGAGGGAGTGGAAACTGAGGGAACGCTGCACTGAGGGAGTGAGGGTCTGAGGGAGTGAGTAAGTACTGAGAGAGTGAGCACTGAGGGAGTGAGTACTGTGGGAGTGAGGGATTGAAGGAGTGAGTACAGAGGGAGTGAGTACTGAGGAAGTAAAAAATGAGGGCCTGAGTACTGAGGGAGTGAGTACTGAGGGAGTGAGGGAATGAGTATTGAGGGAGTGAGTACTGAGGGAGTGAGTACTGAGGGAGTGAGTACTGAAGCAGTGAGTACTGAGGGACCGAATACTGAGGGACCGAGTACTGAGGGAGTGAGGGACTGAGGGAGTGAGTACTGAGGAACTGAGGGAGTGAGGGATTGAGGGAGTGAGTACTGAGGGACTGAGGGAGTAAGGGACTGAGGGAGTGAGTACTGAGGGAGTGAGTACTGAGGCAGTGAGTACTGAGGGACTGAGTACTGAGGGACCGAGTACTGAGGGAGTGAGGGAGTGAGTACTGAAGGACTGAGGGAGTGAGTACTGAGGGAGTGAGTACTGAAGGACTGAGGGACTGAGGGAGTGAGTACTGAGGGACTGAGGGAGTGAGTACTGAGGGACTGAGGGAGTGAGTACTGAGGGACTGAGGGAGTGAGTACTGAGGGACCGAGGGAGTGAGTACTGAGGGACTGAGGGAGTGAGTACTGAGGGAGTGAGGGAGTGAGTACTGAAGGACTGAGGGAGTGAGTACTGAGGGAGTGAGGGAGTGAGTACTGAAGGACTGAGGGACTGAGGGAGTGAGTACTGAGGGACTGAGGGAGTGAGTACTGAGGGACTGAGGGAATGAGTACTGAGGGACTGAGGGAGTGAGTACTGAGGGACTGAGGGAGTGAGTACTGAGGGAGTGAGGGAGTGAGTACTGAGGGAGTGAGTACTGAGGGACTGAGGGAGTGAGTACTGAGGGAGTGAGGGAGTGAGTACTGAAGGACTGAGGGAGTGAGTACTGAGGGACTGAGGGACTGAGGGAGTGAGTACTGAGGGACTGAGGGAGTGAGTACTGAGGGAGTGAGGGAGTGAGTACTGAGGGACTGAAGGACTGAGGGAGTGAGTACTGAGGGACTGAGGGAGTGAGGGAGTGAGTACTGAGGGACTGAGGGAGTGAGTACTGAGGGACTGAGGGAGTGAGTACTGAGGGACTGAGGGAGTGAGTACTGAGGGAGTGAGTACTGAGGGAGTGAGGGAGTGAGTACTGAAGGACTGAGGGACCGCTGCGATATTTAGGATCTTGTTGAAGGAAGGCCTCTTTCGGGGATCTGTATCTCATCCCGTGCTGGGAGTTCTCACCCACGCTTTGGCCAACATTTATCTCTCAGCCATTATCACAAGAACAGCTTATCCGCCAATTTATTGTGTTGCTGTCTTTGGGATCTTGCTGTGCACAAATTGGCTTCCACATTTTCCAAAACGATTCAGTTTCTCCACATTAGAATTTACTGATTGGTTGCAGAGAGTCCAGCTCCACCCTGAGGTCAGGAGAGGTTCAATGTGTGACCTTTCTACAATAAACTCTGACGAAGGGTCGTCCAGCCTGGAAACGTTGGCTCCGTTCCCTCCAGACCTGCTGTCAGACCTGCCGAGATTTTCCAGCATTGTCTGTTTTTGTTTCAGATTCCAGCATTCGCAGTATTTTGCATTTTATTTACAGAATCTCTCCGCCATTCTGGTGACCAAATGAAAAGATAGATGGGAAAGGAAAGTGGAGAGAGGAAATTGAGTTAAGTTTAAAGTTTAAAATTAGTGTCACAAGTAGGCTTACATTAACACTGCAGTGAAGTTACTGTGAAAATCCCCGCGTCGCCACACTCCAGCGCCTGTACGGTCAATCCACCGAACCAGCACGTCTTGCGGACTGTGGGAGGAAACCGGAGCACCCGGAGGAAACCCACGCAGACACGGGGAGAATGTGCAAACTCCACACAGACAGTGACCCAAGCCAGGAATCGAACCTGGGCCCCTGGTGCTGTGAGGCAGCTGTGCTAACCACTGTGCCACCGTGCCGCCCCGAATTAAACAGAAAGTAATAATTAGCTTGCTAAAACGATCTATTTTTGAAATGTCCTTTTTTGAGTAAAGATTCTGTGGAAACGGAGTCAGCAAGGACAA